>NC_092338.1:218005000-218200000 GCF_046630445.1 Rutidosis leptorrhynchoides | reverse complement strand
TAATTCCCTCCGTAATCTACGGGATCTTCTGTACTATATTTAGGTATTCAATGTAATAAGAATATCATCCGATATCCGAAAATCATTTCATATCAAAAATCCTTTATCTAATCGTACAAGACGGAACTCGCAACTAGTTCAATTTCCTTAGATTTCGACAGCAATTCCGTTATGGATTTTGACTCAAGCTCCGAAGACAGTGTAACCGGAATGAATCAACCAATTAGTCATCACCAATTCTGGATGAATTGGGGATGGGTTCGTAGCCTACTTAATCATTCGAGGCAAGAAGAAGGTGATCCCTTCCACCAACCGAATTCACCTCTGAGTGAAGAACCTGAAGCACTTACCGGCGAACCGGTCCGAAACACAATTTTCTCTCTCATTTCTCGAGTATCTCGTCACGATCATATACTATACCAAATTCTAGATCTTATTTACCCACTCGTCCGAACCGAAAGTCACCCCGGTGTAATAGAAGAAGTCAACGAGATTCACGCTCGGGTTGTGGCTTTAGAGAATATGGTGCGAAGGTTACAAACACCAGCAGCAGCACCAGCAGCATAACTAATACCACCATCAACAACATCAATAGTACCATCACCACCACCAATAGCAACATCCGCATCCCACATCTCAATTTCACAATCTGTCCCTCGAACATCAACATCATACTCACCATAGATACCCAGGAATACCGACAAAAAAAAAAATGATGAAGTGTTGAACCATAATTTCATTAATATTCTGCGAAGAATATGTGGTTCCTAATAGCTTTAGAGATTACTTATTCTAGCTCAAACAGAAAAGCAAATGAGTTTAATATCATATTAACTCATTTAAATCCATGATTACATCTGAAGAAAATATATATGTATATATATTTTCATAAAGATTGTAATTAAAAGTTCTTTTGTACAAAATATTAATGGTGAAAATATTTTAACGGGTAGGTAATACCCGAGGAATATTTAGATTTCACATTAATAAGTTATACTGTACGTTCTTCGAATCTGATTCAATGATCATTTACTATCCTACTTACATCTACAGATATACGAATCTGTTCATCGCAGAATAACCATTTTCATTCAATTTCATATTTTGATTTTGATCTATCAGAATCCAACAAGTGGCATAATGAAGAAAACATTGGACAAAATAAAATTTGTTAGAAACAAACGAATTAACTATGAGAAATTCTATTAAGAATACACGCTAACAAAAATCCTAGCTAACTGTTCCTAGCTAACATATTACATTTTATTTATCACAGTTTATTTATCGCAATTTAATTATCGCAATTTGATTTATCATCATTTAATTTCTGTTATTTACTTTACGCACTTTATTTATCGTCATTTAATTTCTGTTATTTATTTTACGCACTTTAAATATCGGGACACGGATACAAGGTTTTGACATATCATATCGACGCATCTATATATATTATTTGGAATAACCATAGACACTCTATATACTGTAATGATCGAGTTCGCTATACAGGGTTGAGGTTGATTATACAATAATATATCTAGTTTGAGTTGTGATCGAGTCTGAGACATGTACACGGGTCACGATACGTATTAATTAATTCGAATATTATAAATTAAACTATATATGAATTATTGGACTGATAACTGTGGACTATCAATTATGGACTACAAACATTGGACAATTAAAATGAATTAAAATATTGATTATAACATATGAAACTAAACATTTCTTCAAGTTTGCCACTTGATCTCATCTTAAACTTCATTTGTATCTTGACGATTACAATCTGCGTTCAAACCTTTCATAATTCTTGAAAACACCTCAATCGAGAGGATGAATCAACCCTACTTCATCTACGGAAGAAAAGATTTATGCATATAGTTATGCACCTGAAAGCACTCGGAACCTGAGTAAATGTTTAACACGTGTCTGTGCTAGCTCCTTTGGCATTGTTATTATCGAAAATAACACTGCAACTCTTTTCTAATTAGCTAAATTCGTCACAGCTCCAGCAAGTCAACTTCGACTTTTCAGTCGGATTAGCCTTACTATAAACTTGATATATATGCGTGCTCTTTTATTGTTACTGGGGAACCTTTTATATTCCGCCACATTAGCAGTAAACTTACCAGCAACTTCATTACTCATTGGCTTAAGTCTCTTCTAAGAACCATTATATTTGTTCAATAAAACCTTATCATATATTCGTATGCATCTTGTAACGAGTATTGCCATACCAATTATCGGGAATCAGCAATCAGTATTTTGAATCTCGCAACAATTCTACAACAACAGTTATAGGTATACATATAACCTTTATCTCTTAGAATTATGACCTTCGATTCTGAAATTTTGGAAAGCACCCAGTCTACGAATCAATACTCGGAATGTTGAAAAAGCTGAATGAAGCAGTAAAAACTGTAAACGATCTTAACAGCCAGATGTTTGATAATAAAGAATAGTATGTTGGAAAAGCTTGGAAAAGTTGGAACTGGAAAACGGATTGAGCTAACCACGAAGGAGGCCAAGGACAAATACAAGGACCAAACCCTATATTCAAAGAATCCAGATAATTCTGTATCCAATGAAATCTTTAGCGAATACCTTGCTTCTGACTCCAAACTCTTGCGGACAAATTTTTTTCATCATCCTTCAATATTAGAAATTCCAAGATATCATCGTATCTTTCATTATAACTATCCTCCATATTTCTAAAGATATTTTCATAACTATTCTCATCTGAAATCATTAATCTCTTCGTGCTATCAGTGTTACATCATATAGAAACTGTTAGTTTCTATATTCTGTAAACTTTCGAGCTTAAAATATGAATGTTATTGAAGTAATGTTGGGAACTGATGCATGAGTTAGTATACTATAATAACACTTGATCAACGTGATTATATTACAGTAAGTCATGCTGAGTTTCTAATGGAACGTGGTGATTCACAGATCATAACGTCATCATGTGCCATGTTACATAACTCTTTCATTCTTCTTAACTTCTGAACATATCAAAAAAGTATATTCTTGATAGTTCTATTTTCAATAATTCTGATAATTTGACAAATCAAATCGTGCGATTACGTTCTTTCTTGTTTAGAACATTAAGTTCATTCGAAACTCCATACTTACGAATTCTGGACCATTACTCGCTTTACTAGAGGTCGAGAGGATAATAAAAAGACAAAGAGCTCCAAAATATAAAGGAAAATATAAAGCCCAATAACAACACGGAAGTTACAAACCGTGGATATTAATACGAATAGCAACATAAAGACACGGTATAATTAAGAATAGTATCACTCCAAGGCAATAGTAGAAGTAAACAGATTTTCTGGTGGAAGATTGAAAAGAAGGATGACAAAAATGATAATTAGGAAAATATCAAGGATTAGAACTGGATTAAACATTTACATAATCTTTTGGATGTATGAACTAAGAAAGAAAGTATAGGAATGGTGAGAATAATGGATCGAAAGAGTTTAATTTATAATGGAAATACCAGACAGAGTAGTCAAGACAGATCTCCGCATTTAATTAGAGAGATCCTGATTTTCTTAATTCCGAGGAAATCAGATCTTATTCAGATTTCAAAGATCTTCTTCAAATCCCTTGAACTCCGAAAATCAACCCTATCTACGTCAAGTTATGACGAAACTTTATTTCTTCAATTCACCCTTTTGAGATAACTTCATTCGTACTCTTCGAATAATAGAATTGTTTTATCCATATTCCATATTACTCAATAATAATAAAACTCTATTTATCAACTCATATGAGTCATGAAAACATACTTATTGTCAACCATGACCATCCCAATCAAATTTCGGGACGAAATTTCTTTAACGGGTAGGTACTGTGACGACCCGGAAATTTCCGATCAAATTTAAACTTAATCTTTATGTGATTTTGACACAATAAGCAAAGTCTGTAATGTTGAGTCTAAAAAAGTTTTGAACTGTTTACATGAATTCATTTGACCTTCGATCACTTCCGACGATTCGCGAATAAGTGTTGTAAATGAATATATATATATATATATATATATATATATATATATATATATATATATATATATATATATATATATATATATATATATATATATATATATATATATATATTATATAAACAATTGAATACGAATTTATTCAATAGAATTAAAAAATGTAACAACATATAGTCAAGATAAAAGGTTGTTATTAAAATAAAATTATATAAAAAAATATATGTATATGTATATGATTTCTATACATGATTATTATTATAGGTATAATGTTGTATACATTAAAATGTATGAAAATTCAATACTCAAAATAAGTTATTATATATACTCATTGAATATTACAAAATATTAATATATTAAAGTTAATTACAAAGTAATAACATGGTTGTTATGCTAAGGATATTATTATTACCTTCATAAGTATTATCAATACTAATACTGATATTAAAATCAGCAATATTATTAGTATTATTTTAAATACATAACATATAGATATGAAATTTGTTATATAAATATTTATAGTATTACTATTACTAATATTATTATTATCATTAATAATATTATTATTATTATAAATAATATTATTGATATAAATTCTATAGTTATGATTATCATTATTATTAATAATAATAATATTATTATTATTACCATTATATTACCATAAATTTTATTATTAATAGTTATGATATTAAGAATATTATTAGTATTATTATATGTATTAATTAACTAGTTTAGTTATTATATATAAATATTGATAAATATAGATATATACATAATAAATATATAAAAATAGATAAATATATATATAGATACTGAATTATACAGATACGTTTATGATATATACAGATATACAGTATATTAAAACTTAATAATATCAATACGCGTATTAATACATAATAAAATCAAAAATCTGTTTTGCATCATTTTCAAACTGTGATAAATTTGATTTTGTGTCTCTAAATTCGTACTATCAAAGATTTAATCACTGAATGAATCCAAACTCCATTAGCTATCAATTTTCCTTTCTATTTTTCTAATATATATTGTGTACAGAGGGAATAATCGTTGTCAAGTTGTTAGGCTACAAGAAAATCTGTAATTGAACTACATTAGCTGTAAACATGTCTATTAACATCTATATATTACTCTGCAATTACAATTCGAGTTAAAAACATCAGAATCAAAATTCAATATGAAGAACACAACATAAATACTCTGTTCGTGTTCATGATTTCAAAAAGTTGAATTTTGATATAAATTTCAAAAAGTGTTAATGCAGTGTAGTTAGGAATGTTATAAACGATCTTTCTGTAAAGTTTCATCCATCAATTTCTATTATCGAGTAAGAATTTGAAGAGTCAAACTTAGAGTTTAAAAGTCAACAGATTTGTAATTTCAAAAATTTGAATTCCGTGTTATGATTCAAGTGAAATTGAGAATTTAGATAGATTATAGGAACGATTTGAAACAAGTTTGGTGTTGTAATCTTTGGTTAAAACATTACCAAAATCAAAATCAATTTTTATTTTTTTAACCTTCGACGAGCAGCAGGTATATTTCTTTATATTTATTATTTTTTTTCAACCAATTAATCACTAATAAGTGGTTTTATGATTGATATTAACTCCTAAATCGATTATGTAATTCATGATTATATTTTGGTTAATTCGGATTCGTGTGGGAATTAAAGAGAATGGAAGAAGAAGATGGATACAAGAAAACAGGATTTAAGATTTTCAATTGGGTTTAAAACATATATGTAAGCATGGAGGAATGGTTTAAGGGTGTGTCGGGTTAGTATATGGTCCCGGGTTTGAGTCCAGGGGCTGTTATGTTTTTGGAATTCATTTTAATTGAAGTAGTTTTCAAATTCTATTATCATTATTATTATTATTATTATAATTATTATTATTATTATTATTATTATTATTATTATTATTATTATTATTATTTTTATTATTATTATTATTATTATTATTATTATTATTATAATTATTATTATTATTATTATTATTATTATTATTATCATTGTGATTATCATTATTATTGTTATTATGAAGATTATTATTATTATTGTTATTAATGGTAGCATAAGTATTATTATTAGTATTATCATAATTATACGAAATATAACTATTATTACTATTATTATTATTATTATTATTATTATTATTATTATTATTATTATTATTATTATTATTATTATTATTATTATTATTATTATTATCTATATTATTAATATATTTTTTTCTTATTAATTTTATCATTTAAGTATTTTTATTATTTTTATGACTATTATTATTATTATTATTATTATTACACTTATCATTATTGTTGTTATTATTATTATTATTATCACTAAGTACTAGAATTACTATTATTATTAGTATTATTATTAGTAAGTATTATGAATGTTAGTTATTAGTGTTATTATTACTAACATACGTATTAGTTACCAAATTATTATTATTGTTATCATAACCCTAGTTACGATTTTTAAATATTATCATTAGTATTGTTACTGTCAATATTATAATCAATATAAGTATTATTATTAAGTAATATTATTATTAATATTATTATTAATAATTTCAAAAACTACCTTTTAAACAGATAAGTATTTAGTACATAAAATATATTTGTTACACATACTATAATTATATTAAAATTTTACATAATTATATATTTCGAACCTATTAATATTATTTATACAAACCCATACAAATAACAAACTATCAATTTTTTTTTTTAAATTAACATTTAAACAATTATGTATATAAATATGGATATATTAATATAACTATATCAATATTAACCATTATAAATATATTCACAAAATTAAACATACATAATATATAAATTAAAGATGTAATATATAAACTTATTCAATTACGATTATGTGTATTAATATATATACACAAATGATATAGGTTCGTGAATCCGAGGTCAACCCTGCATTGTTCAATATAGTCATATGTATTTTTACTACAAAATACATTAGGTGAGTTCATTTGATTCCCTTTACTCTATACATTTTTGGGACTGAGAATATATGCGCTGCTTTTATAAATGTTTTACAAAATAAGCACAAGTTCATGAAACTACATTCTACAATTGTCTTGTTATACCGAATATCTGTACTCATTATTATTATGCTTGGTAACCTAAGAATTAGTGAAAAACACTGATTGACGCGAATCCTAAAGGTAGATCTACGGGCACCAACCACCCCCATTTTCGAATAGTGGAAATGCTTTAGTACTTCGAAGGGTTCTTGTCATACATTTGAATAGTGGAATGTATGATGCCAAATATCTTAAGCGCTCTATGTTAAGGTCGGTTACCAGGCGACTCAACGTATGAATGATTTTTGCAGTTGTAATTATCCTGCGCATTTAATTAAATGAAATCTTGTGGCTTATTAAATATTATGATTATTATATAGAAATTAAACCTATGAACTCACCAACTTTTTGGTTGAAACTTTAAAGCATATTTATTCTCAGGTATGAAAGTAACCTTCCGCTGTGCATTTGCTTATTTTAGAGATATTACTTAGAGTCATTCATGACATATTTCAAAAGACATTGAATTCGAGTCATTGAGTTCATCAAGATTATTATTAAGTCAATTATTAGTTGAATATTTTATGAAATGGTATGCATGCTGTCAACTTTTGATGTAATGAAAGTTTTTCTTTTAAAAACGAATGCAATGTTTGTAAAATGTATCATATAGAGGTCAAGTACCTCGCGATGTAACCAAATGTAATGTATTCGTCCAGATGGATTTGGACGGGTTCTCACAAAATGTGATATAAAAAAATATGTTTGCAAACTCGGTATTTTTAATCACTTTTCTACACTAATCACCCTCACAAATTTATAATTATAGTCTGATTTCATGCAAATGAGGGCATTGCATGATTTCAAGTGTTGGGAAGGGTTATAAATTCTCTCGGGTTTACACTTGGTTTAATTGCCAAATTTTGTGAAAATTGTAATAATTTTCAATTAAATGAACTCAAAATCATGTTTATACATATTTATGAATGATAAAACTAGGTGATAATACCGAAATTATTGTTACCTCGAAAAAGACATAAATTGAGAAACAACCCAAAACGCTTGAATTCATTTAAAATGGAATAGAAGAGAATAAAAAGGCAAAGAAAGAAATAAAATAAAAGCTAAGTGTGGAAAGAATTCACCAAGTTCTTTAAAACATATATCACATATTCTTGTACAAGATTATTGCAGGTGCTTTTGTTTTGGACAAAATTAATTATTTTACCCGATTTACTGTAATATATTTGAAAGAAAGATTGATCTACATGATGATCAATTCCATCATTAAAAGGAAGTAAAGTCTTCCGAAAAAGACATGCGCTTCTTGATTTAGGTCAGGAAGTTGTCGTCCAGACCAGCTATAGGTTGACAAAAAATCTAGAAAAGTCATCTCTAAAATCAGCAGGAAATCCACAGACCTCAGCATCAAACAGGGTCGCCAAGTGGTCAGACTTATCCTAACCATGAGAGGATCTGTCTCGTAAAATGGGGAGGGCGCCGTGCAAATTAGCTTGATAAAACTAATGAATCAGACCCCCAGAAAGGATAATCTCCTTAAAGATTAAAAATCAGCATTTAAGCCTGATATTACTCAATCCTTGAGATTGACCTTAAATATTGAGAATTACAAACTCATGGAATTAAATGATATCTAAACTCGAGTTTGAACGAGAAAATATTTTGATCAAAAAATAAAACCGATTTGTTTTCTGAAAACCTATTTTCAATGCGTTCATTACCATTGAACGTAAAATCCTAAGAATTCATCTGGAATTCATTAGGTCACCTGAACCAAATCGGGTGTCTACCGTAAGAACGGTGGTTGCATAGCATGGTCGAAGACAGGACCTTGTGCCAGACCGAAAAATTATAGGGTGATCTTTACTATTGCTCCTACAAAGAATAGTAATTGTATTCGACACGTTGTGGACCATGAACATCTGCATGTCATTAGACATTGCCTTAACAGTTGCTTGTTCATCGCATTCCTTTACAACCGGACGGTAGTTTACCAAAAGGTAATATATGGAGCAAGTAAACTGGACGTGTGCTTTTCTAATACAAGGTTAGCAAGTGGGTGACACAAAACCGCAAGTTTTGAGTTAAAATTTTAAAATATGAAACCCACGTAACCCACAAAAACATTTTGCAAACACCGGTGAAGGGTTATTCCGGAAAACTTATCTAGGGTAAAAGCTAGATTGAATTTTCGAAAGATCAAATGTTTTTATAAAGATCCAATTTCCTTAAAGGATCTAAATTTTCATAGTCATGTGGGACTGTAAACCACATCGTTACTATCATTGTTTATATCACTGTATCAAAATCACTGATGTATAAAGTGTGAGAATAAAAAAAATGATTCGAGAGAAGTGTGATTTAATTTCAAGTTCTGTATTGCTTGAGGACAAGCAACATTCAAGTGTGGAGATATTTGATAGTACTCCAAACGAACATATATTTAGTCGCAATATCCTTCCAATATGTAAAGTTTTCAGTTGCAATTGTTCTATTTTCAAGTAATATTCGTTTAAATAAATAAGTGTGAAGATAAAAGACAGACTCGACGATTTAAAGATGCAAATGACCAAAAAGCTCAAATGTACAAGATACAATCCAAGTGGTTCAATTTATTGATGAATATCGTCTAAAAATGACAAGAGTAAAAGTCGCGAAATGCAAAGTACAAGATATCTCAGCATACGAAAAGCATTCGAAAGTCCGGAACCGAGACATAAACCGGGCGTAAATGTACGAGACAACGAAGCTAAAATTTCAAGTCAACTATGCACAAGAATATAATATAATATATATATATATATAATTCATAATGATAATATAATATAATAATAAATATAATATAATAAATAAATAATAAACCCTCTTTGTGATTCATGTAAACATAATAATAATATAATAATAATAATAATATAATAATAATAATAATATTATTATTATTATTATTATTATTATTATTTTCAACAAGCCATCGGGGAATGATTGAATCAGACAATCAAATTGAAATCGAATAATTATTAAAGTGGCCAGCCAACTTTCAACGTTGGAATAGTAGGCATAATGTTTGCCTATAAAAGCAAGAGAGAGTTCACAAGCTCAAGACACACCTTCACACTTCATTTTCCTTTCTTCTTTCTGTAATCAAAATATATATTTATATTTATAATATTAAGTTTAATTTAAGTTTAATAATAATTGGGTTATTATAAGAATGTTTTACGGGTTTTAAATCAAAACTCTGTCCATGTAACGCTACGCTATAAATAATCATTGTAAGTTATGTTCTTTCTTTTTAAATTAATGTCTCGTAACTAAGTTATTATTATGCTTATTTAAGCCGAAGTAATCGTGATGTTGGGCTAAATATTAAGATTGGATATTTGGGCTTTGGACCATAATTGGGGTTTGAACAAAAGACCGACACTTGTGGAAATTGGACTATGGGCTATTAATGGGCTTTATATTTGTTTAACTGAATGATAGTTCGTTAATTTAATATAGAGATTTACAATTTGAGGTAATTATAAATAACCACATACACTCGATCGTACACGATGGGCGGGATATTTATAAGTACTAATAATCATTCATTTAACCGGACACGGGAATGGATTAATAGTCAATGGACTCATTAAAATAGGGGTGAATTACGTACAAGGACACTTGGTGTAATTGTTAATAAAGTATTAAAACCTTGGATTGCACACAGTCGATAACCTGGTGTAATCATTAACAATGTATTAAAACCTTATTACAGTTTAAGTCCCCAATTAGTTGGAATATTTGACTTCGGGTATAAGGATAATTTGACGAGGACACTCGCACTTTATATTTATGACTGATGGACTGTTATGGACAAAAACCAGATGGACATATCAAATAATCCAGGACAAAGGACAATTAACCCATGGTAATAAATTAAAATCAACACGTCGAACATCATTATTACGGAAGTTTAAATAAGCATAATTCCTTTAATTTATATCTCATCGTACTTTTATTTACCGTCATTTTATTTATCGTACTTTAAATTATTGCACTTTTAATTATCGCACTTTTATTTATCGTCATTTACTTTACGCTTTAAATTAAGTTATATTTATATTTAATATTTTACATTAGGTTTTAATTGTGACTTAAGACATAAAATCAACAAACCGGTCACTAAACGGTAAACCCCCCTTTTTATAATAATAATAATACGGATTATATATATATATATATATATATATATATATATATATATATATATATATATATATATATATATATATAGTTAAAATAAATATAGCGTTAAACTAAGTTGATCCCTGTGGAACGAACCGGACTTACTAAAAACTACACTACTCTACGATTAGGTACAATGCCTACAAGTGTTGTAGCAAGATTTAGGTATATCCATTCAATAAATAAATAAATAACTTGTGTAAAATTGTATCGTATTTAATAGTTTTTCGCAATTAAAATATAACTATTTTGTACACCACCTTGCACACATCAACATTATATATATATATATATATATGTATATATATATATATATATATATATATATATATATATATATATATATATATATATATGCACCTTTATGTACAAACAATTGTTCGTGAATCATCGAGAATAGTCAAGGTTAAATGTTTCCTATGCAAACAGTTCAAGAATATTGAGACTCAAAATTATAGACTTTGCTTATTGTGTCGAAATCAATTTAAGTTTAAATTTGGTCGGAAATTTCTGGGTCGTCAGAATTTGCGTCAAAATGGGTCTTTGGTTGAATTGGGTCATGAAGTGCTCCTAGCACTTGACTATAAGTTGTATTTAGTTGAGTTTGGAACCAAAATCACTAGCTTTTGGTGATTTGGGGAGTTTGTGTCTTGGTTGACCTAATTGGTGTTTTGGGTGCAATTTGGGTCAAACTAGCACTTGTGGGTTTTGGGTCAAGCTACTAGTGTTTATAGCTTGATGTGGTATTTGTGATAGGTGACTTGCTCTTGGATCAAGCTTAAAGTCTTAGAGAAGTTGTAACTCGCCTAATTGCTCAAGGTGAGTGGAGTATTTATATGTATGTGTATATAAATTGTTTACATGCGGGTTAGTGGCGAGTACTATCCGATTGTGAAGGATTTTACTATTTTTTGGCCACTTGGTGCATTGTGGTGAGTGATGTCTCTAATAATGACTCATTCTTTGTTGGCCACCTTGCGTTTGGGGAAGTGGTGAGTGTGATAACTTTGAAGTCCACTCTTTGTTGGCCACTTGTGAGGAAGCGGGAAGTGTTACCAATTGATACCCCACTTTTCATTGACCACTTTCGGGTGTACATGGTGGTGTCATATGGGAGGCGCCTTTGTTGGTCGTGTACACGGGTTTTTGGTGCTATTCATTTGATGAATAGCACATTTGGGAATGGTTAACTATTTTTTGCGTTCATATGATGTATCTTGGTAGTGTAGCGTGTTATATTCTTGTTTATGTAATTTAACATGCTAGCTTGTACTTGATTGTGTATACTTGCTTTAGTGATGCTATGTTGTAAGCGGTTATGTGTAAGTTGCGCAAGTTTATATATGTATGCATATAAGTATTGCACTCACTAAGCATTGTAGCTTACTCCTTCATTGTTTACATTTTTATAGATTGTGGCATATCGAAGGATAAGGGTAAGGAACTGGCCTAGCTTGCTTGTGGCAGATTTTGAGAAAACGCTTTTTGGTAATGGTCTCGACGGTCTTGATCATCAATGCGTCATTTTGGTTAAACAATTGTGTTAATTTATGGGTCTTGTGTACCCGATGATGTAAACATTTGAATTGATGTATTGTTTAAGCTTGTACTAAATTTTGAACATGTAATGTAATCAAATTGTAGTTTTGGTGGTTATTATCAATGTTTTAAAAAAAAAAGTGTGTCAAATTTTTACAAGTTAATTGTTAAATCGTTTCGAAGTCGTTTCATATTGCTTAATAAACAACTTTGAATTCCGCATAGCAAAACATGTAAACACTCAACCATTCGCAACTTATCAATGTTCACGCATAACAATTTAACCTAGCTAGAGCTAAGTTCTCATGCATAATCCTTTATTCAATGTGTTCAACTCTAACAATCTTACTTACCTACACATACAATCACAACCTTAAAGATCACCAATCTCAATCCTCAAATATCACCCATCTCCTAGTAGTCATTCTGATTCATCATTATTATCTTGTGTCTTAAGCATATGAAATCATCATCGCATGAAACACTAACATTGAATCTTAGTCAAAAACATTATCACAAAAGAAAGCATTCTAAACACATGAAACACTAAGAAAGCATTCTAAACACAAACATTATTAATCTTAGTCAAAAATTTAATCCAGATCAATTACTAACAAGCAATTAACAAGTGTTAACCTAAATCCTAAATTGATCATGCATATACATCACACACATATGGTTAAACATAAATAACACTAACTTAAACATAAACGATGCATAAACATCACTAATTCGGATTAACACAAACAAAAACATGAAAATTAATAAAACTCAAAACTACCACATGAAACACTAAGAAAACACGAGTATAATGATTACCTTGATTATTGATTGCAAGAATGAGATGAAAACTTGAAGAAATTTTGTGACCACCCGAAAAATTTCAACCAAATTTAAACTTATTCTTTAATTATTTTCGACACGATAAGCAAAGTATGTAAAGTTGAGTCTCAGAAAATTTGAACTGTTTCATGTATACATTTACCCTTCGACTGCTCTCGACGATTCACGAACCACTATTGTGAATAGATACGTATATATTTAAAATATATAAATTTGATATATGAATTAAAATATTATATGACGTAATTGTTAGAATTAATAATGTAAAATAAAATAATATATAATAACTATTATTTAAAATATAACTATATATGTAAATAATGTATAATGAATATATATATAGTTTTGAATTTATTTTGTAAGCAACAATAACGCTCAATTGTTATTCGATAGATAATAAGTAAGTTAAGATCAAACTTATATTATTTTAAAATAAACTGTGATTCGAAAATAAGTTTTACAAATTTTAGACTTATTAAAAATGTACTTAAGAACTATTTGTTGAATTTTAAAACTTTTTAAATTTTACTTGGAATTGGGAGTGAATAATTAATGTAATTTTTATTTAATAGATAAGGATCGAATTTTATACCATAATGACCAAAATAAATAAATATAGTTAATTTAAAAGTTTGGGATTTTTCTGAGACCTTTTTATCCGCCACTGATTTAACAACGGAGTACGATTTAGCATTCCGTCAAAACTGTCAGTAATAAGCTTACAAATACACTTGATCATCACCGACCTACTTGTAGTGTAAGACCACACCAAATTAAACCATAAACAATTATGTACTAGTCTTTTTACTACCATTCAACTTCTCAAACACAAACTAACTAGTAATCAATCCTTGTTATTCTTTTTCGGGTTCGACACACGTGCATAAACAACAAGCACCCATCATCATCATCGAAACCATGGGGTTCATGCTCGATAAACACCACCGGATCTCCACCACCATAACCCGCCGCCTATTATCCTCTTCCATCACCCCCGAAAACCATCACCTTGCCAACCAATTCAACCATTGTGAGCTACCACCCTTGGGACAACATCATCGAACCACACCACCATCCTTTAACCTTCACCACCCGTCATCTCCTAGCTCCACCGTGAGTACCACCCTATAATCATCATCAATTCCGACTCCCTCTTGTAGCCAAGAACCACCTTCAACCGCAACCGTTTCTGTGTTCGGTTCTAGTTTCTGTCCAACCCGAACAACGTTTATGCTCCTATTATTCCTATATTTTTTTTACTGTTACTTCGAGGGAAACCCAACAAGAAACCACCACTAGGTAATCATCTCACATAACAACGACTCGAACTATTTCTGTTTCGATTCAAACAAAACCCACTTTGTTTAATTTTTATACTGCAGCATCTTGTTTCCCGTTTCTAATCGATGAAAAGACGGAAAAGTTATAGTATTGCTGCTGCTCGAAATTACTCTTGTTGAACCCTTCTATTTTGTTGTTCGAAGATTTAAAACCCAACAAAACCACCACCGCACTATTCATCACCTTCTTCACACTATTATCGGTCACCATTATCTAACAATCACGCCACCGGTTACTACTATCGTGCTCTCTTTCTATTGAAGACCAAACCACCTGCATCATAATTTTTTTATCACCAGCATGTTACTGTTACCATTCAGATTTTATTTATTTATTTATTTTTTCTTTTTCTTCTCTCAATAAAGAACATCTAACACCTGCACTCTCATTCGACTACTATTGGTTGAAGTTTCACACGCCACCATGATCTGCTGCATATTGGTCGAAGGTTACGGCAAAAAGGGGTGTTGCTCGATTTCAACAAAAACAATATAAATTGCATGCTTGCTACTGTCGAAGAGTAGGAACCCACGAAGAACATAAAACCCTTTCAATGTGTTGCAACTTGGGTCATTTAAAACAATTTGGATCGGGCTTCAAGTGGGTCATTTATATTTTAAATCTTGGGCCTATCCTTAATGATGGATTAAAGAATATTGGGCTGCTGATAGGCTAAAGTAAACGGGTTAAATAAACATATCATGCGAAATATAACAGAAAAGTAAGTAGAAGTGGAGTGGTCTGGGTGTATTTTGGTTTAGCTAGAGGTCATGGTTTCGAGCCTTGGCATTGACAGTTTATTTAAAGCTTGTTCTTCAAAGGTTGTATTCTATTTTTATTTTTATTATTATTACTATTATTATTATTATTATTATTATTATTATTATTATTATTATTATTAGTATTATTATTATTATTATTATTATTACTAAAATTACTAATAGTATTATTATTTTTATCACAACAGATATTATTTATAATTATTACATATAACAAAAGTATCTTAATTAGCATTATTATGAAAAGTATCATTTTAGTAAAAATATTTTTTTATTTTATTTTTTTATTATCAATATTATTTAAAATAACATTTTTAGTAAAATTATCATTTTTATTACTATTACGATTTTTATTATTATCATTATTATTATCAGTATTTTTTTGAGACATAATTATTATTTTTATCACTATTATTATTATTACCATGATTAATATTTTTATCAGTATTATTATTATTAATATTATCATTATAATTGAATACAACCTTTGTTACTATTATAGATATAAAAATATACTTATAGTAATATTACATATAAGTATGTACTAATCATATTAACATTTTAAACAAATTAGTTATTATTAATATATACATATACATATATAAATATATATATATATTGATATAACTATATAAATATTAATCATTTTAAGTATATACACAAATTAAATATATATAGTACATAATTCAAGATATAATATATAAATCTGTTCGATTACGATTATATGTGTTAATATATATATATATATATATATATATATATATATATATATATATATATATATATATATATATATATATATATATATATATATATATATATATATATAAATGATATAGGTTCGTGAATCCGAGGCCAACCCTGCATTGTTCAATATCGTCATATGTATTTTTACTACAAAATACAGTATTGTGAGTTTCATTACTCCCTTTTTAAATGTTTTTGTAATATATATATTTTTGGGACTGAGAATACATGCGCTGTTTTATAACTGTTTTATGAAATAGACACAAGTACTTAAAAACATTCTACGATTGAGTTACGAGTACACAGAATATCACCCCTTTATAGTCTGGTAATCTAAGAATTAGGAAACCGAGCTCCTAATTAACGCGAATCCTAAAGATAGATCTATGGGCACTCACAAGCCCAGTCAGAGAATTTGAACTGCTTTAGTACTTCAAAATAGGTATACAACCGCCAGCTTTAAAAGATATGATCTGTTTGTGAGGTGTACACAACCATCATATTTAAAAGAATGGCCTCTTTGTATGCTTTTGCATGACCGTGCGGAATGCCGCTATGCGGGGGATATTCTATATGCATCTTGTTAAGGTCGATTAACAGGTGTTTATATATTGTATGAATGATTTTCCATCAGTGAGCAGACCTGCACAGATTATTTTCGAAATATGAGTATCTTATAGTCTATTATATTATTGAAAATGATTGATTATGATAAACTAATGAACTCACCAACCTTTTGGTTGACACTTTAAAGCATGTTTATTCTCAGGTATTAAAAAAATCTTCCGCTGTGCATTAGCTCATTTTAAGGATATTACTTGGAGTCAGTCATGGCATATTCCAAAAGAAGTTGCATTCGAGTCGTTGAGTTCATCAAGATTATTAATAAGTCAATTATAGTTGGATATATTATGAAATGGTATGCATGTCGTCAACTTTTGATGTAAATCAAGTTTGTCTTTTAAAAACGAATGCAATATTTGTAAAATGTATCATATAGAGGTCAAGTACCTCGCGATGAAACCAAATGTAATGTATTCGTCCAGATGGATTAGGACGGGGCATTTCAGTTAGTATCAGAGCATTGGTCTTAACAAACCAGGTCTTGCATTAGTGTGTCTAACTGATAGTTGTTTAGATGCATTAGTGGGTCTGGACTTCGACCGTGTCTGCATGTCAAAAGTTTTGCTTATCATTTAGTGTTAAAAATTATTTGCTTATCATTCTTAAGGTCTAGACACGTCTTACTGCCTCTATTGCATAGACAATGTATAGATAAATTCATATCTTAGCATATCTGTTATTGTTACCTTTTCCTAACAGCTTCCGTAGATTCCTCCGTCACTTATGGGATTTTAGTATTATATATGCATATGTAAATTATGTATTGCAGGGTACTAATCTACATCCTATAATCTATTTCTTATCGAAAATCCTTCATCTGATCGTACGAGATGAATCTCTCAACCAGTTCGAGTCCCTCAGATTTCCATAGCTATTTCGATAGTTATTTGACAGCTATTCCAACATGGATATTCACCTAAGCTCCGAAAGTAGCGTAAATGAAATGAATTAACCAACTAGTCATCTTCAATTCTGGATGAATTGGGGATGAGTTCGTAGTCGACTTAACCGATGGAGACGAGAAGAAGGCGATCCTTTCCACCCACCAACCTGCATTCTTGGCGAAGAACCTGAAACACTTACCGGCGAACTTGTTCGTAATACTATTTCCTCTCTCATTTCCAGAGTATCCCACAACGATTATATTCTATCTAAAATTCTAAACCTTATTCATCCGCTCGTTTCGACCGACAATCATCCCGGAATAATAAAAGAAGTCAACGAACTTCGAGCTCGAGTAATCAATTTGGAGAATATGGTGCAAAATTTACCAGCTTCAGCAACATCACCGGCACCAACAGTACCATCAGTAACAGCACCAATACCATCAATAATCCATGCCTCAACATCACAATCTGTACCTCGAGCATAACAATCGTTCTACATGACGTTCTACATCATTTATCTTCGTTCTTTATGGCGATTATGTAATCTATAATGTTTTAGAGATTATGTATTCTAGTTCTAACGGTAAATCAAATGAGATTAATATCATATTAACTCATTAAATCCATGATTACATCTGAAGAAAATATATATGGAAGTATATTTTCATAAAGATTGTAATTAAAAATTCTTTTGTACAAACTGTTAATGGTGAAAATATTTTAACGGGTAGGTAATACCCGAGGAATATTTAGATTTCACATTATTAAGTTAAACTGTATATTCTTCGAATATAATTCAACAGTCATTTACTATCCTACTTACATCTACAGATATACGTATCCGTTCACCGCAGAATAACTATTTTCATTCAATTTCATATTTGGATTTTGATCTATCAGAATCCAACAAGTGGCATAATGAAGAAAACATTGGACAAAATAAAATTTGTTAGAAACAAACAAATTAATTATGAGAAATTTTGTTATGAATCCACGCTAACTAATCCTAGCTAACTGTTCCTAGCTAACTGTTAATTCCATATTACATTTTAATTATTGCAATTTATTTATCGCAATTTTAATTCTCGCAATTTTATTTATCGTCATTTAATTTCAGTTATTTATTTTACGCACTTTATTTATCGTCATTTAAATACTGTTATTTACACATTTTAAATATCGGGACACGTATACAATGTTTTGACATATCACATCGACGCATCTATATATATTATTTGGAATAACCATAGACACTCTATATGCAGTAATGATCGAGTTAGCTATACACGGTTGAGGTTGATTCTATAATAATATATATACTTTGAGTTGTGATCGAGTCTGAGACATGTATACAATGGGTCACGATACGTATTAATTAATTCGAATATTATATATTAAACTATATATGAATTATTGAATTACTAATTATGGACTGCTAGCTGTGGACTGTCAACATTGGACAATTAAAATGAAATAAAATATTGATTATAACATATAAAACTAACCATTTCTTCAAGTTTGCCACTTGATTTCATCTTAAACCTAAATTTTATCTTGACGATTAAAATCTGCGTTCAAACCTTTCATGATTCTTGAAAACACCTCAATCGAGAGGATGAACCAACCGCACTTCATCTACGGAAGAAAAGATTGATGCATATAGTTATGCACCTGAAAAACTCTCGAAACCTGAGTAAACGTTTAACACGTATCTATGCTAGCTACTTTGGCATTATTATTTTTGAAAATAACCTTGTAATTCTTTTCAAAGTAGACAATTTTGTCACAGCTCCAGCAAATCAACTTCGACTTTCATCCGGATTAGCTTTATTATAACCTTGATTTATACGTTACCCTATATGTTATTGTTATCGGAGAACTGTTTATATTCCACTACAGTAGCAAACCTACCAACAACTTCATTACTCATTGACTTACGTCTCTCCGAAGAACTATTATATTTGTTCATTAAAAACCTGCCTTCAAAGAATCCAAACAATTCAGTATCTGCTGAAGTCATTAACGAGTACATTGCTCATGACTATACACTTTTATGGACAAATCTTCATCATCATTCAACGATATTAGAAACTCTAAGATATCATCATATCTTTCATT
The DNA here is from genome assembly GCF_046630445.1 of Rutidosis leptorrhynchoides. NCBI lineage: Eukaryota > Viridiplantae > Streptophyta > Magnoliopsida > Asterales > Asteraceae > Rutidosis > Rutidosis leptorrhynchoides. The sequence goes on along the minus strand of NC_092338.1, from coordinate 218,179,803 downwards.
ATAAATATCCTCAATATTTCTGAAGATATCTTCATAAATATTCTCGTCCGATATTAATTATCTCTCTGCGCTATCTGTGTTATCTCATAAAAGGAAACTGTTTTAGTTTCTATATTCTGTAAATCTTCGAATTTAAAATATGAATGTTTTTGAAGTAGTGTTGGAAATTGATGCATGAGTTAATATAATATAATGACACTTGATCAACGTGATTATATTACAGTAAGTCGTGCTGAGTTTCGATTAGAACGTGATGATTCACAGACCATGACGTCATCATGTGCCATGTTACACGACTCTTACATTCTATCTAATATATAAACATATCAAGAACATGTCTACCTCATAGTTCTATCTTTTCTCTTGAATTCTGATAATTTAACCAATCAAGATCGTGCTATTACAATTTCTCTCTTGGAACATTAGCTATGTTCATTTCCAATTTCATATCTATGAATCCTGGACCATTATTCGTTCGACTTAAAGTCGGGAAGAGAAAACAAAAGTATTGAACTCTAAAATATAAAGGAAATGAAGAGGATGGATTTATAGTGAAATATTTGACGGAACAATCAAAACAGATCATCGCATTTAATCAAAGAAGATTCTAATTACCTTAATTATCGAAGAACTAAATCTTAGTACGAAGATTTCCTTTAAATCCCTTGAATTCCAGAAACCAACCGTGACTACGCCACCGGTTAAGACGAAACTTTATTTATTCATTTCACTTTTTTGTGATAGCTTCACTCGTATTCTTCACAAAATCAAATTATTTTATTTATATTACTTAATGATGTTAAAACTCTAATTTCTAGCTCGTATGTGTCATGAAACATACTTATTGTCAGCCATGACCATCCCAATCAAATTTCGACGAAATTTCTTTAACGGGTAGGTACTGTGACGACCCGAAAAATTTCGACCAAATTTAAACTTAATCTTTAATTGTTTTCGACACGATAAGCAAAGTATGTAAAGTTGAGTCTCAGAAAATTTGAACTTTTTCATGTATACATTTACCCTTCGATTGCTTTTGACGATTCATGAACCACTATTGTAAATAGATACGTATATATTTAAAATATATAAATTTGAAATATGAATTAAAATATTATATGACGTAATTGTTAGAATTAATAATTTAAAATAAAATAAAATATAATAACTATTATTTAAAATATAACTATATATGTAAATAATGTATAATGAATATATATATAGTTTTGAATTTATTTTGTAAGCAACAATAACGCTCAATTATTATTCGATAGATAATAAGTAAGTTAAGATCAAACTTATATTATTTTAAAATAAACTGTGATTCGAAAATGAGTTTTACAAATTTTAGACTTATTAAAAATGTACTTAGGAACTATTTGTTGAATTTTAAAACTTTTTATATTTTACTTGGGATTGGGAGTGAATAATTAATGTAATTTTTATTTAATAGATAAGGATCAATTTTTATACCATAATGACCAAAATGAATAAATATAGTTAATTTAAAAGTTTGGGATTTTTCTGAGACCTTTTTATCCGCCACTGATTTAACAACGGAGTACGATTTAGCATTCCGTGAAAACTGTGGGTAATAAGCTTACAAAAACATTTGATGGCTCACTGTACACCACTGTACATGATTGAAATTTATGTGATTATTGTTGTTGGATTTTTCCTACCACTATCTAATGTAGTATGTCTAATATATATAGATTACTATAAAACACATATATTTACACCTAAGCATCCACTAACCTAATATACTAACTTATTATACTTACTCTTCTTTTTCTCTTCTCTGCTTGTTTTTTATCGAAACCCCAACCATAATCAAATACACTTGATCATCACCGACCCACTTGTAGTGTAAGACCACACCAAATTAAACCATAAACAATTATGTACTAGTCTTTTTACTACCATTCAACTTCTCAAACACAAACTAACTAGTAATCAATCCTTGTTATTCTTTTTTGGGTTCGACACACATGCATCAACAACAAGTACCCATCATCATCATCAAAACCATGGGATTCATGCTCGATAAACACCACCGGATCTCCACCACCATAACCCACCGACTGTTATCCTCTTCCATCACCCCTGGAAACCATCACCTTGCCAACCTATTCAACCATTGTGAGCTACCACCCTTGGGACAACATCATCGAACCACACCACCATCCTTTAACTTTCACCACCTGTCATCTCCTAGCTCCACCGTGAGTACCACCCTATAATCATCATCAATTCCAACTCCCTCTTGTAGCCAAGAACCACCTTCAACCGCAACCGTTTTCATTTTCGGTTCTAGTTTCTGTCCAACCCGAATAACGTTTATGCTCCTATTATTCCTATATTTTTCTTACTGTTACTTCGAGGGAAACCCAACAAGAAACCACCACTAGGTAATCATCTCACATAACAACTACTCGAACTGTTTCTATTTCGATTCAAACAAAACCCACTTTGTTTAATTTTTATACTGCAGCGTCTTGTTTCCTGTTTCTAATCGATGAAAAGACAGAAAAGTTATAGTATTGCTGCTGCTCGAATTACTCTTGTGGAACCCTTCTGTTTTGTTGTTCGATGATTTAAAACCCAACAAAACCACCACTGCACTATTCATCACCTTCTTCACACTATTATCGGTCACCATTATCTAACAATCTAAAAACGAAAATGCCACCGGTTACTACTATCGTGCTCTCTTTCTGTTGAAGACCAAACCACCTGCATCATAAATTTTTTATCACCAGCATGTTACTATTACCATTCGGATTTTATTTATTTATTTATTTTTTCTTTTTCTTCTCTCAATAAAGAACATCAAACACCTGCACTCTCATTCAACTGCTGTTGGTTGAAGTTTCACACACCACCATGATCTGCTGCATATTGGTCGAAGGTTACGGCAAAAAGGGGTGTTGCTCGATTTCAACAAAAACAATATAAATTGCATGCTTGCTACTGTCGAAGAGTAGGAAACCACGAAGAACAGAAAACCCTTTCAATGTGTTGCAACTTGGGTCATTTAAAACAATTTGGATTGGGCTTCAAGTGGTTCATTTATATTTTAAATCTTGGGCCTATCATTAATGATGGATTAAAGAATATTGGGCTGCTGATAGGCTAAAGTAAACGGGTTAAATAAACATATCGTGCGAAATATAACATAAAAGTAAGTAGTAGTGGAGTGGTCTGGCTGTGTTTTGGTTTAGCGAGAGGTCATGGGTTCGACCCTTGGCATTGACTGTTTATTTTTTTAAAAGCTTGTTCTTCAAAGGTTGTATTCTATTATTATTATTATTATTATTATTATTATTATTATTATTATTATTATTATTATTATTATTATTATTATCATTAGTATCATTAAGATTATAACCAATATTGTTATGATTATTATAATTATAAACACCATTATTTCTAAAACTATCATTATTAGCATTATTATAAAAAGTATCATTTTAGTAAAAATATTTTTTTATTTTATTTTTTTATTATCAATATTATTAAAAATAACATTTTTAGTAAAATTATCATTTTTATTACTATTAGGATTATAATAATTATTATTATTATTATTAGTATTTTTTGAGACATTATTATTATTTTTATCACTATTATTATTATTATTACCATGATTAATATTTTTATCAGTATTATTATTATTAATATTATATTATCATTATAATTGAATACAACCTTTGTTACTATTATAGATATAAAAATATACTTATAGTAATATTACATATAAGTATGTACTAATCATATTAACATTTTAAACAAATTAGGTATTATTAATATATACATATATATATATATATATATATATATATATATATATATATATATATATATATATATATATATATATATATATATATATATATTAATCATTTTAAGTATATACACAAATTAAATATATATAGTACATAATTTAAGATATAATATATAAATTTGTTCGATTACGATTATATGTGTTAATATATATATATATATATATATATATATATATATATATATATATATATATATATATATATATATATATATATATATATATATATATAAATGATATAGGTTCGTGAATCCGAGGCCAACCCTGCATTGTTCAATATCGTCATATGTAATTTTATTACAAAATACAGTATTGTGAGTTTCATTACTCCCTTTTTAAATGTTTTTGCAATATATATAGTTTTTTGAACTGAGAATACATGCGCTGTTTTATAACTATTTTACGAAATAGACATAAGTACTTAAAAACATTCTACGATTGAGTTACGAGTACACCGGATATCACCCCTTTATAGTCTGGTAATCTAAGAATTAGGAAACCGAGCTCCTAATTGACGCGAATCCTAAAGATAGATCTATGGGCACTCACAAGCCCCAGTCAGAGAATTTGAACTGCTTTAGTACTACGAAATATGTATACAACCGCCAGCTTTAAAAGATATGATCTGTTTGTGAGGTGTAAACAACCATTATATTTAAAAGAGTGGCCTGTTTGTATGCTTTTGCATGACCTGCGGAATGCCGGTATGTGGGGGATATTCTATATGCATCTTGTTAAGGTCGATTACCAGGTGTTTATATATCGTATGAATGATTTTCCAGCAGTGAGTAGACCTGCACAGATTGTTTTCAAAATATGAGTATCTTGTGGTCCATTATATTATTGAAAATGATTGATTATGATAAACTAATAAACTCACCAACCTTTTGGTTGACACTTTAAAGCATGTTTATTCTCAGGTATTAAATAAATCTTCAGCTGTGCATTAGCTCATTTTAAGGATATTACTTGGAGTCAGTCATGGCATATTCCAAAAGACGTTGCATTCGAGTCGTTGAGTTCATCAAGATTATTAATAAGTCAATTATAGTTGGATATATTATGAAATGGTATGCATGTCGTCAACTTTTGATGTATAGAAGGTTTTGTCTTTTAAAAACGATTGCAATGTTTGTAAAATGTATCATATAGAGGTCAAGTACCTCGCGATGTAACCAAATGTAATGTATTCGTCCAGATGGATTAGGACGGGGCATTTCAAATTGCCCCCCAAAAAGGAAACCCTAAAACTCCAATTTTTGGTCAAAAACACGAATCAACACCCAATTTGTTTGATTTAGGAAAGATTAGGGTGTTTGAATGATATCTAGTGATGATTATATGATGTTTTAGCTTCAATTTGGTCGATTGAACTTGAAAAATTAGGGTATTTGTTTGGGTTCGTGGTCACTGTTATGCTTGGGAGGGAATGAAATATTTTTAATTTTTTCAAATTTATGAACACTACGCGTTTTATTAGCAATTTTACACTGGCGTAATTTACGCCAGGACTGGCATAAATTACGCCCATACTTATGTTGGCGTACAAAGATGATATAAATTTACGCTATTAAGTCCCCTTATTTTTCTTTCTTGGATAAGGTCTGGCGTAAATTACGCCAGACCGGTCGTAATTTATGCCTTTGTTATATACCCGGAATTTTTTTTAATTTTCTTGATTTTTTACGTTTTCGCACAAATTCATTTTCAGGACTAAATATCTGACCCCCTCACACACTTTGAGCAAAGCATTGCCCTCCATGCTAATAAATGAGATAGTCATTAAACCAACCCGATTTTTGTTCCCGAGATTGATCCATTGCCCCGCCCGTATGTACATAAACAAACAACTATACATTAAACTTACAAACTTTACAAAGGTATGTCGTCTTTATTTAGGGAGTCGTGCACTCGACTCCTACTCCATCTCTACCATTCTCTAGGATCATCGACTCTGGTTTTCCCGAAATCAATCACCAACTCAAACCAATGATTGAGAGTAACCATTGTGTCTTCAACTTTCATTACAAACGTCCCTTTGTCAAAATCCATGGAAAGTCGTGCAGTTGCTAAGAAGCCTCGTCCCAACACTATTGGTGCCTTCTTATCCGGTTCTACATCCATGATGAAAAACTCTTCTTCAAAATGTAACCCATGAATAACAATCACAACATCCTCAGCTAATCATCAATTGGTTCCAATGTCGAATCCCTGTTTCTGTATGAGTAAGGTCTAGAATACCCAAAGCTTTACACACTTTTACCGGCATTGTATTGACACTTGATCTAGAATCCAATAACGTGGTATATCTCATTTTATTTTCAAATCAACATGTTACCACAAACTAACCCGGATCTTTCAATCGTCTTCTAGGCTTGTATTGGGATTTTAGTATTGGTTCCCTACATTCAACCTCTTGAATCATCCAATTATCATTGTCTTCATTTTTGTTGTGTCAACCAACTGCTTAGCTTTCTCCGGCTCCAATAGCTTATCTAGCCAACCAAATCACTCATTGATGGAGCTGGGTCATTATTCGAATCATGAGCTTTTTCAACCTTTTTTACTAAGACCGTTTTGACTTTCCTTCATCACCGTTTTTTTTAATTGTCTTTCCAAATTAAAGTTGAATGAGGTTTCTTCTTCTATGATTTCCCAAAGCACTTGTTTCTCTTCCTGTTTCAATTTAATTAACAACCGCTAGTAAACTTGTAGTCATGTTGGGATTTGCGAAATTCTTTGTATTTTTGTTTCATCGAATCATATAATAGCATCTATCTCTCATCCTCATCCAATTTCGAATTCAACTGTTGGTCGGGTAAATTTCCCCCACACTCAACATATAAGACCCAAATATTTATTGCACATCAGATATATATAGTGTACATAAAGTGTGTGAAGCGTAGTGTAAGAGGTAAAGCTCAGAACCTGTTCAAATAAGGGTGCGCCCCGCGCACATTCATAGGAGCGCGCTGCGCACGTGGCCTGGTGACAGATTTCTGCCTTTTTCTAATTAGAGTTAAATGAAGGGCATTTTGGTCTTTTCACTTGAGGACGGATCTGTGGACATATTGGCAGATTTGGATCCAACTTTGGATCATTTTCACATCCACAAACACTCTCATCTATCTTAGAGTGAGAGAGAGAATTCTAGAGAGAGAATTAAGGTTTTGAAGAAGAAGAAGCTTGAATCGATCGAAAGCTCGAGTGTTAATGTTGTTCACCTCGTTCCTAGCTACTTTTTAGTTGTTGTGGTGAGTACTAACTCCGAATTTCAATGTTTGATTTGATATTCAAAGTTAGGGTTTAAACTTAAATTGTAGAGAAACCCATTTAAACTCTTGAAGTGAGTTCATCTGAAAGGACCCTTCCTAATCCATCTGGACGAATACATTACAATTGATTACATGGCGAGTACTTGACCTCTATATGATACAATTTACAAACATTGCATTCGTTTTTTAAAAGACAAACTTTCTTTACATTAAAGGTTGACGGCATGCATACCATTTCATAATATATCCAACTATAATTGACTTAATAATAATCTTGATGAACTCAATGACTCGAATGCAACGTCTTTTGAAATATGTCATGAATGACTCCAACTAATATCTCTAAATTGAGCAAATGCACAACGGAAGATTTCTTTCATACCTGAGAATAAACATGCTTTAAAGTGTCAACCAAAAGGTTGGTGAGTTCATTAGTTTATAATAAATATTCATTTTCATCATTTTAATATACCACCAGAATTTCATTTCCAGTTCTCATAATATACGTCCCATGCATAGAGACAAAAATCATTCATATGGTGAACACATGGTAACTGACATTAACAAGATGCATATAAGAGTATCCCCTATCATTCCGGGAAATTCTTCGGACATAATATAAAACAACATCGAAGTACTAAAGCGTCCGCTACAACGGATGGGGTTCGTTAGGCCCAATAGATCTATCTTTAGGATTCACGTTAATTAGTAGATCAGTTTACTAATTCTTAGGTTACTAAGCAAAAGGGGCATATTCGGCTTCCATCATTCACCCATATAATGTAGTTTCAATTACTTGTGTCTATTTCATAAAACATTTATAAAAATTGCGCATGTATTCTCAGCCCAAAAGTATAAAGGTTAAAAAGGCAAATGAAACTCACAATACTGTATTTTGTAGTAAAAATACATATGACGACATTGCACAACTAAACAACGCAGAGTTGGCCTCGGATTCACGAACCTATATTAATTGTATATATTTATATGTTGGTCAATATTTGTCTAACAATTTAGGTCAAGTCATAGTGTATCACAATCCTAATGCTCGAGACTAATATGCAAATGTCAACAAAAATCAATTTGACTCAAAATAATTCCCAAAATTTATATATGATTATCATATAGTTTAAATATCGTCGTTTTATATTTTTAAATATTTTTAAAAGATTATATTAGAATAAATAATATAATTCATTTATTATTAAAATTTTTATAATAAAAATATACTTTTATATATCTTAAGTAATAAAATTTATAAAGTTCATTTAATATCATAAAACTATTATGTTAGGTTTTATTAAGGTAATTATATTATTCGTATTACATATTTATTTGATAAAATAGCATTGATAATAATAATAAATTAAAGTTGTATTATTTTGTAATAATAATTATTATTATTCTATTAATAAAAATATCAATATTTTTATATTTACAAAAAGTGATATTATAATAAGACGATAATTCTAATTATGATAACTTTAATATTTATAATACTTTTTAATATTAACTTTAAAATAATATCTCTATTTAAAATGATAATAATAATGATATTTTATAATAACAATGACATTTCTATTAAAATGATAATTTTCATTAAAATGATAGTTTTAATACTAACGATACTTTTAATAATAATAGTAATAATAAAAATAAGAACGGTAATTTTATCTAAATCAATATCTTATAATATTTTAATTTTATCATAATACTCATACTCATTATTTCCTAATCGATTCGTTTAATAGCTTTTAATCGTCTTTTATTTCGTGTTCACGTTAATGATACTAATAGTAATCATAATAATTAGGTGTTACTAATATTAGTTTTTAATTATAATAATACTAATAATAATAAATGTTATGATAATATTAATGATAATAATAAAAACTATTTTAATGATAATAACAATAATAATACTAATTATAACTCTAACGATAATAACTATAGTAATAATAAAAATAATAATTTTTTTAATGGTAATACTTTTTATTGATAACGATAATAATAATAATAATAATAATAATAATAATAACAATAATAATAATAACAATAATAATAATAATAATTAGATTAAAACTATAACAACGATAATAACGACGATAATAATAATCATTTTAATAATAATACCAAATTTCAATTGACTATAACTTCTAATCCATTCATCGAAACCATTCGATATCTAAATGAAAAGTTCTTAATTTTTCGCTAGCTTTTCAACGACATGCATATCTTATACTTTATCTCAACAGCAAGTGTAACTAATTCAAGATTCAACATAACCTTATCTAAGGGCAATATCAAAAGTACAAGCATGCATAATCCTATATACTCGAGCACTTATCAGGGATACACTATTGTTATGTAAAAATCTATTTACGAGTACTCACGTATCAATATTGAGATTCAATATTGCAGGAAAGGTACGTAGAAACAACGAAAATGGTAAAACTAGATTAACCTCACGAGCATACCCCCGAACCATACCCATACCCTCCATAGCTATAACTCATAATTTCCTTGGCTCTGCCCCGCTCGTAAAACCCTTTTTGAAAATAATGCGCTCATGACCTCGTCGTAGTATTTTATGTATAATACTAATAATATCACTCCTAATAATACTAGTACTAATAATAAAATGTGATATTAATAATCTTAATAATAATAATAATAATAATAATAATAAAAATAATAATAATAATAATAATAATAATAATAATAATAATAATAATAATAATAATAATAATAATAATAATAATAATAACAATAATAATAATAAATATAATACATAGAGAGAGATATCGATATAAATTGGTGATTGAATGATTCAGAATGCAAAAACGTTCGACTATAAATGGATGTGGCCTCACCTACCACCTCATGCGATCGCATGAGGTTTGTGAGAGGGACTCATGCGATCGCATGAGCCTCTCCATCAACTCATATTCGCTCATCAACAAAAGGTAAGTGCTGCCGACACTTTTTTCTTCTTTACTTAACATAAATAATATTAATTAATATATAATATATTAAATCTTTAGAATTAATTAAATATTATATTATATTTACGTGCGTAGTAAAAATATAATTTTCATTCAAATGACTCGTACGTTGTCACTCGACTCATGTACCACTTTCGGTTTTTCGAGCGCACTTTCGTACGTTTAGGAAACTAGCCTTTTTCGTTACGCGACGTGTACCCTTATTAATAATTTGACTTTCTTTACCAATAATTTACCTTATAAAAATGTAACCTTATAAAATTAAACGTTGTGGTCATTTGCTTCTATAAATTAGTGACTCATTGTTTATCAAGATATATTATTTTAATTTAAGATGTTTTATGAATAAAATATATAGATATATATATATATATATATATATATATATATATATATATATATACACATATTTGGAAATATAAGTTTGTGTTCAAAATCTTTATTTAATAATGTAACATTTAGTTTTTTTCAAAACCATTTATATCTCAAAGTTTATTTTATTTCGTTTAGGAAAATAATTTAACGCGTAACGTTTTCAAGTTATAATATATACACATATTCATATACAATCATTTACGTTCGTTTAATGGTTCGTGAATCATTGGAAATTTGGTCCAGGTTAAATGAATGTATGAACACAGTTTAAAATTCCTGAGATTTAACTTAACAAACTTTGCTTATCGTGTCGGAATAATATAAAGATAAAGTTTAAATTTGGTCGGAAATTCCCGGGTCGTCACATCATTGATGCTAGTAATCGGGTTTATTGTTGTTGTTGGTGAGTTTTGGGTTGGAAACCGACTTGGCCATGATTTAGGACTTGTAATTGGGTTTAATCACTAGGCTTGGTGATTATGGAAGTGTTGGAACCCATTTTAGTGTATTTGAAAGACTAATTTTGAAATGAGTCAAAATTAGGGTTTATGGGTGATTTTGAGAATGGTAAGTGTTTAACACTTATGATTGGGTTAAATTGGCATATTATGACCATTGTCACTAGTGTTAGTGATTAGTGGTTAGCTTGGGCGCGGTTTGTGCTTGGAAGTGCAATTGATCGAAATTGCACTATGTGTCGAATTGGATTGGTTTGTAAATCTACCCTAATTGTGTTGCTTAATTTGTGATAATGGAATAGGTACTTTCCATTGACGTGTTGAAGAATTGTTCAGTTGTATTCATCACAACGACATGGTGAGTGTTAATATCTTATGTGCATATGTATGTGTAGGATGGGTGCGGGTTGGGTGAAGTGGTTCTCGGTTATAGAACTCACTTCACATATAGGTGGATTTGATGGGCTAGTGTAATAAGTCCAATTGGCACGGTTGTGCATTTTGGTTGACCACCTTTGGCGAGGTGCACACTTCGTGTGTACGTTATCACATGGACTTGTGATATGGAGTTATATAATCCCGATGTAGTGGGATTGGTATTGAGTTACGGTTGAGTAACCCCGATGATGTGGGTTTTGATGAGGTAGCGAATCTCGGGTAGTGTGGATTCATGATGACTCGGGTTGTTCGGTCATCTCGTTGATGAGGTAGTGAATCTCGGGTAGTGCGAATTCACTAAGGCATGGGTAGTTCGGCCAACCTCGGTTGTTAGAGTGGTGAAGGAAGTGAATCTCGGGTTGTGCGAATTTACTAAGGCTCGGGTTGTTCGGCCAACCTTCATGGATTTAGGGTTAAGGGGTTAACCTTGTTGTATTATCGGTTGTATTTTTGTATATGCGTATATATATTATTGTATGTTGTAGCTAATCTTACGGATTTGGCTTGGTGGTACGTTAGGTATAACATTGCTTGGTTATGTTCGGATTGCGGTATGTGTTTACTATTTGTGTGTTGGCGATGCATATTCATTTTATGCATATATATGTATGTAGTATATTCTTACTCACTAAGCGTTAGCTTACCCTCTCGTTGTTTACATTTTTATAGATTTTCATGGATGCGGTGGCTCGGGTAAGCGTGGGAACTAGTAGACTCACGTAGTTGCTTAGAAGACGTGCTTTTGGATTGATTAGGATTGGGTAGCATATCCCCAATCACCATGCCCGGTCTTTATTTTGTGTTAAAATCATGTGGTCGAAAACTTGTATTTTGTACGAAGGTCGTAAAACAGCCTATGTGGGCCCGGTGTCCTAAAACTCGTTTTAATATTGGAACACGGTAGTTTTATCTATTATAATGTGTTGTGAAAACCGTTTCGTCTAAAAGTGTCGGGAAATGGTAGATCTTTAAATTAAAATTGGAAATTTCGGACAGAACTGACCAGGCCTTGTGCGCCCCGCGCAAAGGCAGTGGTGCGAGCCGCACACCCCTTCTGTATAAAAAAAATAAAAAATTTCTTGCGTATTCGGTTGGATAATGGGCTGGGTCGTTACAAGTGGTATCAGAGCATGGTCTAAGGGATTTAGGTGACTTGAGATAGGTGCCTAGACTTAGACTTTTGTATGTGCTTATTTGTTGCGGGACTTGTAGGAGTACGGGTCGGAATGGGAACTTGGTTAGTGCCTTAGCGTGTAGGTGAACTAACTAGGATTGTGGCTTGTGTTGTGATGTAATTCTTGCGTGTGTTTATATCGCGTAGGATTTTTGTTGTGTTGATTTATATCATCGAGCGAGGCAGTCGTTGTACTAACAAGTTGATACGGCGTGTGTGCGTAATAAGGACTTGCAAACCTTAATACGGGTGCAAATCGTGTCTAACAAGTGATGTACGACGAGTGTTGAGAAAGATGGGGCGGTGTTGTGCGTGTGGTTTTATACGTTCGTGGACAAATCGTTTTGCATTCTTTAGAATGACGACTCGAAACGAGATCGAGACGAATGACGATGAGTTTAACACTAGAGTTGCGGCTGCCGTTGCGGAGCAAATGAGTACGTTTCGAGAAGAAATGGATATGAAGTATTCCGAATTTCGAAGTAGTGGTGAAATGGAGCATTGTTATAAGAGCTTCATGAGGACTAAACCTCCAATGTATGAGGAGAAACCGGATCCTTTGATAAGCACAACATGGATCTCGGATGTTGAAGGGTGTTTTTGCACTATTGAATGCCCTCTCGAGAAGAGGACAAGACTCGCTACTAGCTTGTTGCGGGGTAGGGCGAAAGATTGGTTGGATGGTAAAATTGATATTGTTCGTTATGAAGCATTTATGGCATTATCGTGGGACGATTTTAAGAAGGAATTCTTCGAGGAGTTCCGGACTCGAGCCAATTTGTCGAAAATGCGTAATGAGTTGCGAAATTTACAACAAGGATCTATGGACTTGAATACTCTCAAGACGACCTTTATGGCGAAGGCTCGTTTTTTTCCGGAGTATATTGGGAATGATCGTATGTTGATGGAAGATTTCTATCGAACTTTGAATGATGACTTGCAGATCAAAATTAGCGTTGGTCAAGTGAAATCGTTTGCGGAGTTATTCGTCATGGCTAGGGGTTTCGAATCATATTCGTGATCGAAGATTAGTGATTAAACGCCCCGTTCATATCAATTATAAACGTTACATAATAGTTGATTTCATTGCGAGCTATTTGACCTCTAAATGATACATTTTACAAATATTGCATTCGTTTTTAAAGACAAACTTTCATCACATCAAAAGTTGACGGCATGCATACCATTTCATAATATACCCAACTATAAATGACTTAATAATATTCTTAATGAACTCAACGACTCGAATGCAACGTCTTTTGAAATATGTCTTGAATGACTCCAAGTACTATACCTGAGAATAAACATGCTTTAAAGTGTCAACCAAAAGGTTGGTGACTTCATAGGTTTATTATAAAGTAATAAAATTCTGTAATTTTGATAGACCACAAGATTTAAATGTGCATGGTACAAATGGGCCCGAATCCTATACCCACCTGTAATGTACATTTGATACCTTTTAAATACAGTACACATATCTCCTGTACGAAATCATTTTTCAAAATGCTTCTTAACCGTACACATATCTCGTGTACAAAATATCATACACATAACCTGTGTATAAAATCATTCTCTCGATACATAACATTTACATTTTTTTGCTTGCTTTCGATGCTTGGTAACCGACCTTAACATTAAATGCGCATCATAAATATCCCCAAAATAAACAGAACTTTCAGTCTGTAATCAATATATATAAACTTTGAAGTACAAAACACCACGCCCACTAGCTCTTCTGTCTAGTGAACATTCTGGGTGGGGGTGTTAAACCCGGTAGCTACCTTTAGGATTCACGTCAATTAGGGGCCATTTCCCTAATTCTTAGGTTATCAAGCTATAATAATCAGGGGGAAATATTCGATAATTCATTCGAGGCATGCATACCATTTCAGAACTTTTGTCTGTATAATAATTCATTCGAGGCATGTTTTGCTTATGTCTATCGCGTCAAACATTTATAAAAGCATTTCATGTATTCTCAGTCCCAAAAATATATATCAAAAGTAAGTAAAAAGGGATCAAATGAAACTCACTATACTATATTTTGTAGTAAAAATACATATGATGACATTGAACAATGCAGAGTTGGCTTCGGATTCATGAACCTATATCATTTGTATATATATTAATACATATAATCGTAACCGAAAAAGTGTATATATATATATATATATATATATATATATATAATTTATTAATTATATCATTTTTATATTAATAATAGATATATGTTCCATATATTCATAAAAATATTAATTCTGCTATGTTATATGTATTAAATATATCATTTGTTTAAAAATATTAATCATAATATTAGTAATGGTAAAAATAATAATAATAATAATAATACTTAATATTACTAATAAAGTTAATAATGTTAATAATAGTGATTTTTTTAATAATACTTGTAACAATATTAATTTTACTGTTAATGATAGTTATGATAATGATCTTAGTAATTACATAATATTAATACTCATTATAATTTAATAAAACTACTTATAATAATAATAATAATAATAATAATAATAATAATAATAATAATAATAATAATAATAATAATAATAATAATAATAATAATAATAATAATAATAATAATAATAATAATAATATAATAATAATAATAATAATAATAATAATAATAATAATAATAATAATAATGATTATGATACTTATAATGATAATTATAATACTAATAATAATTATAATACTAGTAATAATAATCATAATAATAATAATTATAAAATGATACAAGTATTAATTCTAAGGAAAATAATAATAACCATATTAATATTAATCATAATAATCATAATAATGATAACAATACTTATATTAATCTTAATAATAATAATAATAATAATAATAATAATAATAATAATAATAATAATAATAATAATAATAATAATGACAATACTTGATAATCTTAATAATAACAATATTAATAATAATTATAGTTTCTATAATTTTAATAATAACAATAATAATTGATAAATAATAATAACAAAAATTTTAAGACTAATGATAACAATAATAACAATAATAAAAATCTTTGGTATTGAAAAACTACCTCAAATAAGCTTAAAAAAATTAGTTGCACTAGCAGGGCTCGAACCCGAGACCTCTTGCTCACACTCAAACACACTTAACTATCCTGCCAAACTTGTTAATAATGATAATAATATCAATAATAATAATAATAAAAATATTACTAATAATAATAAATAATAATGATACTAAAAATGATAATGTTAATAAGTTTAATAATAATAATCTTAATAAAATGATATTAATAATATTATAACTAATACTAATAATAACACTACTTATATTAATATTAAAAATGATATTACTAATGATAATCAAAATAAATTGTATTACTTTTATAATAATGATTCTTAATGGTAATGGTAATAAGAATATCTAATAATAATACTAATATTAATCATAATATCTAAAATTATAATTTTACTACTAGTTATAATGATATTAACCATGATAACAATAATATTAATAATAATAATACTATAACAAATCAAATGTATCAAATTTCATATTATAATTTTAATAATATCAATAGTATTGATATTATTAATAATAATAATAATAATAATGAATGTAAAAATAATGTAACAACTTTAATTAAACTTGTAATTACATTTAATATATTAATTTTACAATTTATTACTTATGTAATGTTTACTAATTATACAATATATAATTGAATTATTACATATAATAATACTTATACATAGAATTCCTATATATTTATGTGTATAGATTTATTACAACATACATATTATATTAATTGTGTATAGGATTCATATATATATATATATATATATATATATATATATATATATATATATATATATATATTTATATATATTTATTTTAATAACATCTTAATTATTTTGTATATTACTCTACATATTTAATTCAAATGATTAAATGGTATTATATTAAATCATCTTAATATATACACTATTTTTTTATATTTACATATATATATATATATTTATTTACACACAATTGTTCGTGAATCGTCGGGTACAGTCTAAAGGTAAGTGATTACATGAATATAGTTCCAAAATTGTTGAGACTCAACATTACAGACTTTGCTTATCGTGTCAAAACCATAAAAGATTTAAGTTTAAATTTGGTCAGAAATTTTCGGGTCTTCACAAGTGAACATTCATGTAAGAAAAGGGTTGATTTGTATGGTGGTCCAAGTAAGAAAACTAAGAGTGTAAGTGCGAGTATGGGTAATGTGGAGAAAGGCACGATGAGTTCTCGTGCCCCTAGATGTTTCAATTGTGGTGTTAGGGGCCACAAGTTATGGGAGTTCACAATGCCGAGAAGTGATGACGGAATGTGCTACTATTGTCATAAAGAAGGACATCGCAAGCCGGATTGTCCCGAGTTGGCGGCGGCGAATGCTGCAAGGAGACGTTAAGGTACATTTCGTTTTAATAAATATGTTCTTTGAATATTTATTATGTACCGATATGTACGAATTTGTTGAATGCCTTGTGTTGTGCATATTATTGTTGTGGGTGACATCCCTAATGGGATTACCCTACGGTGGCGTTTGGATTGACGGACGAAGGTCATAAGACTTGGTGCAATCAAGCATTCCTTAGTGTTTGAGAAACATTTCTACCAAGCCATGGGAATGGGCTTTGGTGTTCGGTTGTGAGCACGTGTTTGCTTTTGTATTGAAGATGGTGAACCATGCGGTTCTTCAGGTGGATAGAACCCTTGAGATCGAGTGTTTGATCTCAATGTATGTTGGTAATGGAGTCTATGTGAAGCGATGTTAGGTGCCTCTTTCATACCTACTAGCCTGGTGTTCGACTCCGATGGTGTTGCGGTTACATTGTACTTAGGGTACCCTATAGAAACCCTTAGGTACATGAGTGACTGGGTGGAAATGTGACAAGCTATGGCAATCGGAGGATTGCAAGAATAAAGTTTGTGTAATTTGTGGTGAACGCTTCATTCGAAGGGATGAAGGATCGGTTAAGATCCTTCGTATGCTCAAGGTTGGAGCAAGATGTGGTGATGGGTCGTGTGAACCTAATTATTAGAAAATTCTACCTTTCGGTAGAATTGTACGGTTGTACAAGGTTCGTGTTGTGTTGGTTTTGTGTCGTTGTTTAAATAAAACCAACAGGTGACGGTGAGCGTCAATTTCTAGTGTGCGAAATGAATTTCATGAGAATTCGACGTATATTAGAGAGTGGTAATTATCACGGATGATGTTACCACGGTCATGCGGCTATGGAACGTAGTTCCAAGTGGGGGAGTTGCACTCCCACACTAGGAGATTTTAGTGTGAGATTTCGAAAAATGCTCTTAGTAGATCCGGAATTAGTGTCGGGACCTAGATTGGTGGATTTGTGGTAGGGTACAATCTCGGTTAAATTGTACTAATGGTTTTGGATTTAAATTATCTCCGAGGTGGTAATGTGATGAATCTCACTGAGAGATAATTGACGTGTTTGACGAGCAAGGTGAATTCCCTCGGTTAAGGGATGTGCGTGTCGGATTCACTTCAAGATAATTATTGTTTTTTGCCTATGCGCGATATAGGTGGTTCTTGCTTGATTGTGATGGCGTTGTGTACACGTATGTATGATACGTGTGCAAGGATTCCAAGTGAGTGGAATAATGTATTTACTTGTGTGTCATGAAATGTGGATTTAGTCGCGGTGTTAATACACCACATTTTACGTAACGAGTGGGTTAGTCACGGTGTTAAGACACCACTTCGGAGTTAGTGACATGTGGGTTAGTCGCGGTGTTAAGACACCACATTGTCGTGATGGGTGGGTTAGTCGCGGTGATAAGACACCACCTGGGAGCTAGTGTTACGCGGTGTTAAGTATACTAATGGATATTTGTGTTGGGAGTAGTGTTATATCGGTATGGTATAACGTTATCAGAATGGGAGTATCATTCATGTGTTGTGTTGTGGGACGTGAATATCGGGTTGTTCGTATTCACAATATTTCGGGTAGTACGTTTGTCCCTTTTGGTTGGACTCATAGTTTGAGGTAGTGAATGTCGGGTTGTTCGGATTCACTAAGGCTCGGTTTGCACGGCCATCCTCAGTTATACTATGTGGTGGAGGTAGTGAATATCGATTTGCGCGTATTCACAATGACTCGGGTTGTGCGGTCATTTCGTTGCGGGAATATGGATTGGGTTGGTGAATTTTGGGTTGTTGCGAATTCACTAAGGTTCGGGTTGTTTCGGCCATCCTCCATACATGTTTAGGCTCGGGTTGTTCCTGCCATCTTTGGTGTGATTAGTGATGCGATAGCCGTGTTTCACTAAAACGTTGTTAAGGATGTGACATTAGTTGATTTTGTACACCTTGGGTTTTGCATTGCCCTAGTCGTTTTGGGCACTAGCGGTTTTAGCCGTTGGCTTATGATGTTATGATAGTGGCGTATTAGTCGTATTTGCGCACTACAAGGGATATTAAGTCGTAAATGTTATTCGTAAGGATTTCCTTGGATCATGTCTTCATCGATTTTGTTGTTGACCTTAACTTTGGTATGCGGTCATTATTGGCATTGTACTTGGTATGAGTACGCTAAGGGTTGATATTTCGGTACGAGATTGGCGGAGTTTTTCTGATGTGGGGAATTGAGCAAGTTTTAGTGCTTAGATTTGTGGATTTGATAAATTGCGGATGACGATTTAGTGTTAAAGGCAATTCATTGAGAAGGATTGCCTAGAGAAGTTGGAAAGGAACATGATGTTTCTGCGTATGTTAAGCGATCGTGGTAGATTTCGGATGTTGTGTGCAATGCATGTTCCGGAATGCGTGCATGTGTGTAACGGGTAAATGGATTAATCTTCGAGTTTATGATAAATGTGGAGGAAGTCGGATTTGGAACGTATGTTTGAGGACCATTGAGTGTGGGTCTGGTTGGTTGGGTGACGAGGATCACGAGGATGTGATCGATTCTAAGTGGGGGAGAGTTGTAAGACCCAAATATTTATTGCACATCAGATATATATATATAGTGTACGTAAAGTGTGTGAAGCGTAGTGTAAGAGGTAAAGCTCAGAACCTGTTCAAACAAGGGTGCGCGCTGCGCACATTCATGGGAGCGCGCTGCGCACGTGGCCTTTCGACAGATTTCTGTCTTTTTCTAATTAGAGTAAAATGAAGGTCATTTTGGTCTTTTCACTTGAGGACGAATCTGTGAACATATTGACAGATTTGGATCCAACTTTGGATCATTTTCACATCCACAAACACTCTCATCTATCTTAGAGTGAGAGAGAGATTTCTAGAGAGAGAATTGGGGTTTTGGAGAAGAAGAAGCTTGAATCGATCGAAAGCTCGAGTGTTAAAGTTGTTCACCTCATTCCTAACTACATTTCGGTTGTTGTGGTGAGTTCTAACTCTGAATTTCAATGTTTGATTTGATATTCAAAGTTAGGGTTTGAACTTAAATTGTAGAGAAATCCATTTAAACTCTTGAAGTGAGTTCATTGATGCTAGTAATCGGGTTTATTGTTGTTGGTGGTGGGTTTTGGGTTGGAAACCGACTTGGCTATGATTTGGGACTTGTAATTGGGTTTAATCACTAGGCTTGGTGATTTTAGAAGTGTTGCAACCCATTTTAGTGTATTTGAAAGACTAATTTTGAAATGAGTCAAAATTAGGGTTTATGGGTGATTTTGAGAATGGTAAGTGTTTAACCCTTATGATTAGGTTAAATTGGCATATTAGGACCATTGTCACAAGTGTTAGTGATTATTGGTTAGCTTGGGCGCGGTTTGTGCTTGGAAGTGCAATTGGTCGAAATTGCACTAAGTGTCGAATTGGGTTGGTTTGTAAATCCACCCTAATTGTGTTGCTTGATTTGTGATAATGGAATAGGTACTTTCCATTGACGTGTTACGGAATTGTTTGGTTTCATTCATCACGACGACAAGGTGAGTGTTAATATCCTATGTGCATATGCATGTGTAGGATGGGTGCGGGTCGGGTGAAGTGGTTCTCGGTTATAGAACTCACTTCACATATAGGTGGATTTGATGGGCTTGTGTAATAAGTCCAATTGGCACGGTTGTGCGTTTTGGTTGACCACCTTTGGCGAGGTGCACACTTCGTGTGTACGTTATCACATGGACTTGTGATATGGATTTATATAATCCCGATGTCGTAAGATTGGTATTGAGTTACTGTTGAGTAAACCCGATGATGTGGGTTTTGATGAGGTAGCGAATCTCGGGTAGTGCGGATTCATGATGACTCGAGTTGTTCAGTCATCTCGTTGATGAGGTAGTGAATCTCGGGTAGTGCGAATTCACTAAGGCATGGGTAGTTCGGCAACCTCGGTTGTTGGAGTGGTGAAGGAAGTAAATCTCGGGTTGTGCGAATTCACTAAGGCTCGGGTTGTTCGGCCAACCTTCATTTGTTTAATGTTAAGGGGTTAACCTTGTTGTATTATCGGTTGTATTTTTGTATATGCGTATATATATATATTATTGTATGTTGTAGCTAATCTTACAGATTTAGCTTGGTGGTACGTTAGGTATAACATTGCTTAGTTATGTTCGGATTGCGGTATGTGTTTACTATTTGTATGTTGGCGATGCGTATTCATTTTATGCATATATATATATATATATATATATATATATATATATATATATATATATATATATATATATATATATATATAGTATATTCTCACTCACTAAGCGTTAGCTTACCCTCTCGTTGTTTGCATTTTTATAGATTTGCATGGATGCGGTGGCTCGGGTAAGCGTGGAAACTAGTGGACTCGCGTAGTTGCTTAGAAGAAGTGCTTTTGGATTGATTAGGATTGGGTAGCATATCCCCAATCACCATGCTCGGTCTTTATTTTGTGTTTAAATCATGTGGTCGAAAACTTGTATTTTGTACGAAAGTCGTAAAACGGCCGATGTGGGACCGGCTGAAATGTCCCGTTCATATTGATTATAAACGTTCCATATTAATTGATTTCGTCGCGAGGTTTTGACCTCTATATGAGACGTTTTTCAAAGACTGCATTCATTTTTAAAACAACCATAACCTTTATTTTATCGATAAAGGTTTAAAAAGCATTACGTAGATTATCAAATAATGATAATCTAAAATATACCGTTTACACACGACCATTACATAATGGTTACAATAAGAATATATTACATCAAAAATAAGTTTCTTAAATGCAGTTTTTACATAATATCATACAAGCATGGACTCCAAATCTTGTCCTTATTTTAGTATGCAACAGCGGAAGCTCTTAATAATCACCTGAGAATAAACATGCTTAAAACGTCAACAAAAATATTGGTGAGTTATAGGTTTAACCTATATATTATCAAATCATAATAATAGACCACAAGATTTCAAATTTCAATATACATCTCATACATAGAGATAAAATTCATTCATATGGTGAACACCTGGTAACCGACATTAACAAGATGCATATAAAAATATCCCCTATCATTTCGGGAAATCCTTCGAACATGATATAAACGAATTCGAAGTACTAAAGCATCTAGTACTTTGGATGGGGTTCGTTAGGCCCAATAGATCTATCTTTAGGATTCACGTCAATTAGTAGATCGGTTTACTAATTCTTAGGCTACCAAGCAAAAGGGGCATATTCGGCTTCAATCATTCACCCATATAATGTAGTTTCATTTACTTGTGTCTATTTCATAAAACATTTATAGAACTGCATGTATTCTCATCCCAAAATATTAGATTTTAAAAGTGGGACTATAACTCACTTTCACAGATTTTTACTTCGTCGGGAAGTAAGACTTGGCCACTGGTCGATTCACGAACCTATAACAAATATGTACATATATATCAAAGTATGTTCAAAATATATTTACAATATTTTTAATACGTTTTACTGTTTTAAATTTATTAAGTCAGCTGTCCTCGTTAGTAACCTACAACTAGTTGTCCACAGTTATATGTACAGAAATAAATCGATATATATTATCTTGAATCAATCCACGATCCGGTGTATGCACGTCTCAGGCTAGATCACAACTCAAAGTATATATATTTTTGGAATCAACCTCAACCCTGTATAGCTAACTCCAACATTACTGCATATAGAGTGTCTATGGTTGTTCCAAATAATATATATACATGGGTCGATATGATATGTCAAAACATTTGCATACGTATCTATGGTATCCCAAGATTACATTAGAATACATATATAATACAATATAAGTTAGCTAGGATATGATTTGTATAGAATTGTTACAATATTTCCCGTAGCTACAACAATCAAAAAATATCCAATCTTGTTTTACCCATAACTTATTCCTTTTAAATCCGATTTGAGTGAATCAAATTGCTATGGTTTCATATTGAACTCTATTTTATGAATCTAAACATAAAAATTATAGGTTTATAGTCGGAAAAATAAGTTACAAGTCATTTTTGTAAAGGTAGTCATTTCAGTCGAAAAAACGACGTCTAGATGACCATTTTGGAAAACATACTTCCACTTTGAGTTTAACCATGATTTTTGGATATAGTTTCATGTTCATAAGAAAAATCATTTTCCCAAAAGAACAACTTTTAAATCAAAGTTTATCATAGTTTTTAATTAACTAACCCAAAACAGCCCGCGGTGTTACTTCGACGGCGTATATCCGATTTTACGGTGTTTTTCGTGTTTTCCGATTTTAAATCATTAAGTTAGCATATCATATAGATATAGAACATGTGTTTAGTTACTTTTAAAAGTCAAGTTAGAAGGATTAACTTTTGTTTTCGAACAAGTTTAGAATTAACTAAACTATGTTCTAGTGATTACATGTTCAAATCTTCGAATAAGATAGTTTTATATGTATGAATCGAATGATGTTATGAACATCATTACTACCTCAAGTTTAGTAGGTAAAACTACTGGAAGTTACAAGAAATGATCTAGCTTCAAAGGATCTTGGATGGCTTGAAAGTTCTTGAAGTAGAATCATGACACGAAAACAAGTTCAAGTAAGATTATCACTCAAATTAAGATAGTTATAGTTATAGGAATTGAATCAAAGTTTGTATATGAGTATTACCTTGATTTAGAATGATATCTTACTGTAAACAACAAAGATTTCTTGAGGTTGGATGATCACTTTACAAGATTGGAAGTGAGCTAGTAAACTTGGAAGTATTCTTGATTTTATGAAACTAGAACTTGTAGAATTTATGAAGAACACTTAGAACTTGAAGATGGAACTTGAGAGAGATAAATTAGATGAAGAAAATTGAAGAATGAAAGTGTTTGTAGGTGTTTTTGGTCATTGGTATATGGATTAGATATAAAGGATATGTAATTTTGTTTTCATGTAAATAAGTCATGAATGATTACTAATATTTTTGTAATTTTATGAGATATTTCATGCTAGTTGCCAAATGATGGCTCCCACATGTGTTAGGTGACTCACATGGGCTGCTAAGTGCTGATCATTGGAGTGTATATACAAATAGTACATACATCTAAAAGCTGTGTATTGTACGAGTACGAATACGGGTGCATACGAGTAGAATTGTTGATGAAACTGAACGAGGATGTAATTGTAAGCATTTTTGTTAAGTAGAAGTATTTTGATAAGTGTCTTGAAGTCTTTCAAAAGTGTATGAATACATATTAAAACACTACATGTATATGTAAATGTTGTTTTGAAACCTTTAGGTTAACGATCTTGTTAAATGTTGTTAACCCATTGTTTATTATATCTAAAGAGATGTTAAATTATTACATTATCATGATATTATGATATATTAATATATCTTAGTATGATATATATACAGTTAAATGTTGTTACAACGATAATCGTTACATATATGTCTCATTTCGAAATTCTTAAGTTAGTAGTCTTGTTTTGCATATGTAGTTCATTGTTAATATACATAATGATATGTTTACTTATCATAATACCATGTTAATTATATATACATATATATCCATATATATGACATCATATAGTTTTTACAAGTTTTAACGTTCGTGAATCAGCGGTCAACTTGGGTGGTCAATTGTCTATATAAAACCTATTTCAATTAATCAAGTCTTAACAAGTTTGATTACTTAACATGTTGAAAAAACTTAATCATGTAAATATCAATTTCATTTAATATATATAAACATGGAAAAGTTCGGGTCACTACAGTACCTACCCGTTAAATAAATTTTGTCCCGAAATTTTAAGCAGTTGAAGGTGTTGACGAATCTTCTGGAAATAAATGCGGGTATTTATTCTTCATTTGATCTTCATGCTCCCAGGTGAACTCGGGTCCTCTACGAGCATTCCATAGAACCTTAATAATCGGTATCTTGTTTTGCTTATGTCTCTTAACGTCACGATCCATTATTTCGACAGGTTCTTCAATGAATTGATGTTTTTCATTGATTTAGATTTCATCCAACGGAATAGTGAGATCTTCTTTAGCAAAACATTTCTTCAAATTCGAAATGTGGAAAGTGTTATGTACAGCCGCGAGTTGTTGAGGTAGCTCCAGTTGGTAAGCTACTGGTCCGACACGATCTATAATCTTGAATGGTCCAATGTACCTTGGATTTAGTTTCCCCCGTTTACCAAATCGAACAACGCATTTCCAAGGTGATACCTTAAGCATGACTATTTCTCCAATTTCAAACTCTATATCTTTTCTCTTACTGTCCGCGTAGCTCTTTTGTCGACTCTGGGCGATTTTCAATCGTTGTTGAATTTGGATGATTTTCTCGGTAGTTTCTTGTATTATCTCTGGACCCGTAATCTATCTATCCCCCACTTCATTCCAACAAATCGGAGACCTGCACTTTCTACCATAAAGTGCCTCAAACTGCGCCATCTCAATACTAGAATGATAACTGTTGTTGTAGGAAAATTCTGCTAACGGTAGGTGTCAATCCCAACTGTTTCCGAAATCAATAACACATGCTCGTAGCATGTTTTCAAGCATTTGTATCGTCCTTTCGCTCTGCCCATCAGTTTGTGGATGATAGGCAGTACTCATGTCTAGACGAGTCCCCAATGCTTGTTGCAACGTCTGCCAGAACCTTGAAACAAATCTACCATCCCTATCAGAGATAATAGAGACAGGTATTCCATGTCTGGAGACAACCTCCTTCAAATACAATCACGCCAACTTCTCCATTTTGTCATCTTCTCTCATTGGCAGGAAGTGTGCTGACTTGGTGAGACGATCAACTATTACCCAAATAGTATCAAAACCACTTGCAGTCCTTGGCAATTTAGTGATGAAATCTATGGTAATGTTTTTCCATTTCCATTCCAGGATTTCGGGTTATTGAAGTAGACCTGATGGTTTCTGATGCTCCGCTTTGACCTTAGAACACGTCAAACATTCTCCTACGTATTTAGCAACATCGGCTTTCATACCTGGCCACCAAAAATGTTTCTTGAGATCCTTGGACATCTTCCCCGTTCCAGGATGTATTGAGTATCTGATTTTATGAGCTTCTCTAAGTACCATTTCTTTAACACCTGTTGCAAAATGTTGTGCAAAACCCCTGATGATTTTCTTCACACCTATGACATGGCTGTTTTTGATTTTTGTTGTTGTTGTTATTGAGGTTGTTGTTGGGATTGTTATTGTTGTTGAAACGGTTGTTGTAGTTGTTGTTGTTGTTGGGATGTTTGTTGTAGTTATTGTTAGGATTGCGGTTATTGTTGCGATTGTTGTTGCGGTTGTTAGGATAGTTGTTGCGATTGTGGTTATAATTGTTGTTGTTGTTGTTGTACTGGTGACTCTTGTCACCATTTTCCTCCCACTTCCTCTTGAGTTGTTTCGTGTTGGCTTCTTCGGCCACCTGCTCTTTAATTCTTCCCTCAATCTGATTTATGAGTTTATGAGCCATTCGACTTGCCTTCTGTATAGAAGCGGGCTCGTGTGAACTCACATCTTCTTAAATCCTTACTGGTGACCCTTTTACAAACACGTTGATCTTCTCTTCTTCATCTTCGAATGCTCCCGGAAACAATAGGCACAACTCTGTGAATCATCGTTCATATGTGGTAACGTCGAACCCTTGTGTTCGTAACTCTCTAAGTTCGACCTTGAGTTTATTGACTTCGTTTCTGGGACGGTACTGCTCGTTCATCAATTACTTGAATGCCGACCACGGTAGTGGGTAAGCAGCATTTTGTCCTACATGTTCAAGATAGGTGTTCCACCACATTAACGCAGTACCTGTGAAGGTATGCGTAGCGTACTTAAACTTTTTCCTCTTCAGTACACTTACTTATGGCAAACACCGATTCGACTTTCTCGGTCCACCGTTTCAATCCAATTGGTCGTTCGGTTCCATCAAATTCCAAAGGTTTGCAGGTAGTGAATTCTTTGTAGGAGCATCCTACACGATTTCTTGCGCCGTTAGCTGCATTGCTAGATTCAGAATTATTGTTGGTATGTAGCGCAGCATGTACTGCGGCTATGTTTGCAGCAAGAAACGTACGAAATTCCTCTTCACTCATATTCATGGTGTGTCGAGTAGTCGGTGCCATTTCCTTCAAAATAGCCAACTGAATCGAGTTAATCATACAGAATATTAAGAGTAGTCAATAGTATTTCGTAGCATAATATGAACTCATTAATAAAAGCTTTTTCTTCATATTAGCGTTTTATAAGTTTAAATTCGGGTACTACCTACCCGTTAAGTTCATACTTAGTAGCTAATATACAATTCAACTACTACAATTCCATATGAAAAAACTGATTATAATAATATATCACTTACAAATATTCTTCATACTTACAACTTCGCTATATTACATATAACATGAAATATAGTACACTATAATACAGGACAGTTTTGAAGATAATTCTAGTTAATACGTAAGTTGTTCAGCAAAGGAAATAAAGACACGTAATTCATAAGTCCAGAAACAAGTCATGCATTCTGGTTTTACTAAGACGACTTCCCATCCTTGGTCTTGTGGAAAATAACCGTTATGACCATTGGCTAGGCAGCATGTTGTAATGTCGTCAAAAGGACGAGGATTTCGTAATGTCCAACAGCCCCGTAATAATCTAAAAACCTTGTTTCTCACCCCAACTACTGAATCCGTCACTTGTGGGAAGGTCTTATTTAAAAGCTGCAGTCCAATGTTCTTTTTCTCACTTTGGTAAGAAGCGAACATCACTAATCCGTAAGCATAACATGCTTCTTTATGTTGCAGGTTAGAAGCTCTTTCTAATTCACGAAATCCTATGTTGGGATATGTTGAGTCAAAATAGGTTCTTAACCCGTAGCGTAAAATTACATTTGGGTTCCCCGCATTTAATGCTTTAAAGAAAACACGACGTAACTTAGGGTCTCCCCAATGTGATATACCCCACCTATCAAAGGAAAGCCTTTTATAAACTAAGGCATTTCTGGAAAGTCTTTCAAATGTTTGACAAGTTAATTTCGCCATAACTAAATGTACTGATGAATTCTGACCGACTCTAGACAAGATTTCCTCAATCATATCCTCTGGTAGGTCTTCTAAAATATTCTGTTGTCTACCCTTAATGTCCATTTAGTTTTTATACTGTAAAATAGACAAGGATTAGATTCGTAAAAGATAATTAACAAACAATACAAGCAATTTTTACATAGAACATAAAAGTAAAAGCACACTATAATACATATACTATACAACATGATTACAATCCTCTAATCTGAATCACTGGTTTCTTCTTCTTCGGACTTGGTTCATTTTCCTAATTTTCTAGGAATATATGGTGTTCCTCTAATACGAGCCGTCGTTTTCCACAATGGTTTAGAGAAACCTGGTGGTTTAGAGGTTCACGGGTCATTGTTACATTTTAGGAAATACGGATGTTGTTGATACATATAAAGTTCATCGTGGTTGGAATCGGGTTTCTCTATTTTTATACCTTTTCCCTTATTATTTTCTTTCGCTTTATTAAATTGGTTCGAGGTAATTTCTATAATATCA
Organism: Rutidosis leptorrhynchoides; assembly: GCF_046630445.1. Lineage (NCBI taxonomy): Eukaryota > Viridiplantae > Streptophyta > Magnoliopsida > Asterales > Asteraceae > Rutidosis > Rutidosis leptorrhynchoides. Next base: position 218,151,235 of record NC_092338.1, on the reverse strand, counting down.
TCGGAATCCTCATCAGGATCCGATTCATCGGAAAATTGGTAATCTTCCCAATATTTTGCTTCCTCGGCGGAAATACCATTGACCATTATTAACTCTGGTCCGTTGGTTGAGGATTTTCTTTTATTTAATCGATTTACTATAGGTATCAATATTTCTTCCTCCGGAACCTCTTCTTCTTCTGGTTCCTCCTCTTCCGAATCCTCCTCTTCTGGTTCCTCTTCTTCCGGTTCCTCCTCTTCCGGTTCCTCCTCTTCCGGTTCCTCTTCGGGAATTTGTGAATCTTCCCAAAATATATTCGACTCTTCATTATTATTAGGTGAATCAATGGGATTTATACTAGAGGTAGACATCTATCACATAATATCAAACACGTTAAGAGATTAATATATCACATAATATTTACATGTTTATAATATATAGTTTCCAACAAAAATATTAAGCAATCGTTTTTGAAGAAAAACACGGTCGAAGTTCAGACTCACTAATGCATCCTAACAAACTCGGTAAGACACACTAATGCAATTTTCTGGTTCTCTAAGACCAACGCTCGGATACCAGCTGAAATGTCCCGTTCATATTGATTATAAACGTTCCATATTAATTGATTTCGTCGCGAGGTTTTGACCTCTATATGAGACGTTTTTCAAAGACTGCATTCATTTTTAAAACAACCATAACCTTAATTTTATTGATAAAGGTTTAAAAAGCATTACATAGATTATCAAATAATGATAATCTAAAATATACCGTTTACACACGACCATTACATAATGGTTTATAATAAGAATATATTACATCAAAGATAAGTTTCTTGAATGCAGTTTTTACATAATATCATACAAGCATGGACTCCAACTCTTGTCCTTATTTTAGTATGCAACAGCGGAAGCTCTTAATAATCACCTAAGAATAAACATACTTAAAACGTCAACAAAAATATTGGTGAGTTATAGGTTTAACCTATATATTATCAAATCATAATAATAGACCACAAGATTTCATATTTCAATATACATCCCATACATAGAGATAAAATTCATTCATATGGTGAACACCTGGTAACCGACATTAACAAGATGCATATAAGAATATCCCCTATCATTTTGGGAAATCCTTCGGACATGATATAAACGAATTCGAAGTACTAAAGCATCAGGTACTTTGGATGGGGTTCGTTACGCCCAATAGATCTATCTTTAGGATTCGCGTCAATTAGTAGATCGGTTTACTAATTCTTAGGCTACCAAGCAAAAGGGGCATATTCGGCTTCGATCATTCACCCATATAATGTAGTTTCATTTACTTGTGTCTATTTCATAAAACATTTATAGAACTGCATGTATTCTCATCCCAAAATATTAGATTTTAAAAGTGGGACTATAACTCACTTTCACAGATTTTTACTTCGTCGAGAAGTAAGACTTGGCCACTGGTCGATTCACGAACCTATAACAAATATGTACATATATATCAAAGTATGTTCAAAATATATTTACAATATTTTTAATACGTTTTACTGTTTTAAATTTATTAAGTCAGCTGTCCTCGTTAGTAACCTACAACTAGTTGTCCACAGTTAGATGTACAGAAATAAATCGATATATATTATCTTGAATCAATCCACGACCTAGTGTATACATGTCTCAGGCTAGATCACAACTCAAAGTATATATATTTTTGGAATCAACCTCAACCCTGTATAGCTAACTCCAACATTACTGCATATAGAGTGTCTATGATTGTTCCAAATAATATATATACATGGGTCGATATGATATGTCAAAACATTTGCATACGTGTTAAGATTACATTAGAATACATGTATAATACAATATAAGTTAGCTAGGATATGATTTGTATAGAATTGTTACAATATTTTCCGTAGCTACAACAATCAAAAAATATCCAATCTTGTTTTACCCATAACTTCTTCCTTTTAAATCCGATTTGAGTGAATCAAATTGCTATGGTTTCATATTGAACTCTATTTTATGAATCTAAACATAAAAATTGTAGGTTTATAGTTGGAAAAATAAGTTACAAGTCATTTTTGTAAAGGTAGTCATTTCAGTCGAAAGAACGACGTCTAGATGACCATTTTGGAAAACATACTTCCACTTTGAGTTTAACCATGATTTTTGGATATAATTTCATGTTCATAAGAAAAATCATTTTCCCAGAAGAACAACTTTTAAATCAAAGTTTATCATAGTTTTTAATTAACTAACCCAAAATAGCCCGCGGTGTTACTACGACGGCGTATATCCGGTTTTACGGTGTTTTTCGTGTTTTTCGATTTTAAATCATTAAGTTAGAATATCATATAGATATATAACATGTGTTTAGTTGCTTTTAAAAGTCAAGTTAGAAGGATTAACTTTTGTTACAAGTTTAGAATTAACTAAACTATGTTCTAGTGATTACATGTTCAAATCTTCGAATAAGATAGTTTTATATGTATGAATCGAATAATGTTATGAACATCATTACTACCTCAAGTTTAGTAGGTAAACCTACTGGAAGTGACAAGAAATGATCTAGCTTCAAAGGATCTTGGATGGCTTGAAAGTTCTTGAAGTAGAATCATGACACGAAAACAAGTTCAAGTAAGATTATCACTCGAATTAAGATAGTTATAGTTATAGGAATGGAATCAAAGTTTGTATATGAGTATTAACTTGATTTAGAATGATATCTTACTGTAAACAACAAGAATTTCTTGAGGTTGGATGATCACTTTACAAGATTAGAAGTGAGCTAGTAAACTTGGAAGTATTCTTGATTTTATGAAACTAGAACTTGTAGAATTTATGAAGAACACTTAGAACTTGAAGATGGAACTTGAGAGAGATCAATTAGATGAAAAAAATTGAAGAATGAAAGTGTTTAAAGGTGTTTTTGGTCGTTGGCATATGGATTAGATATAAAGGATATGTAATTTTGTTTTCATGTAAATAAGTCATGAATGATTACTAATATTTTTGTAATTTTATGAGATATTTCATGCTAGTTGCCAAATGATGGCTCCCACATGTGTTAGGTGACTCACATGGGCTGCTAAGAGCTGATCATTGGAGTGTATATACCAATAGTACATACATCTAAAAACTGTGTATTGTACGAGTACGAATACGGGTGCATACGAGTAGAATTGTTGATGAAACTGAACGAGGATGTAATTGTAAGCATTTTTGTTAAGTAGAAGTATTTTGATAAGTGTCTTGAAGTCTTTCAAAAGTGTATGAATACATATTAAAACACTACATGTATATACATTTTAACTGAGTCGTTAAGTCATCGTTAGTCGTTACATGTAAATGTTGTTTTGAAACCTTTAGGTTAACGATCTTGTTAAATGTTGTTAACCCATTGTTTATTATATCTAAAGAGATGTTAAATTATTACATTATCATGATATTATGATATATTAATATATCTTAGTATGATATATATACAGTTTAATGTTGTTACAAAAATAATCGTTACATATATGTCTCGTTTCGAAATTCTTAAGTTAGTAGTCTTGTTTTACATATGTAGTTCATTGTTAATATACATAATGATATGTTTACTTATCATAATACCATGTTAATTATATATATATATATATATATATATATATATATATATATATATATATATATATATATATATATATCCATATATATGACATCATATAGTTTTTACAAGTTTTAACGTTCGTGAATCACCGGTCAACTTGGGTGGTCAATTGTCTATATAAAACCTATTTCAATTAATCAAGTCTTAACAAGTTTGATTGCTTAACATGTTGGAAACACTTAATCATGTAAATATCAATTTTATTTAATATATATAAACATGGAAAAGTTCGGGTCACTACACCGGTGTCGTAAAACTCGTTTTAATATTGGAACACGGTAGTTTTATCTATTATAATGTGTTGTGAAAATCGTTTCTTCTAAAAGTGTCAGGAAGTGGTAGATCTTTAAACTAAAATTGAAAATTTCGGACAGAACTGACCAGCCATGTGCGCGCCGCGCAAAGGCAGTGGTGCACACCGCGCACCCCTTCTGTATGAAATAAAAAATAAAAATTTCTTGCGTATTCGATTGGATAATGGGTTGGGTCGTTACACAACACTTTGACAGATTTCAACCAAATCAATCGTTTCCAACTCCTCTACCTCACTATCAACTCCATATTTTCGACCAAATGCGCACCAAGAATCATATTGCTCTCATTGGGGAATTCTCTTTGTACTACATATGCATTATAGTAGTGAGGTGATGGAAATTGATAAATGAAAATTTGTTGTGACAATCGTCAAAAGTGAGCGCACCATTTGCGCATCAAATTTCACCTGCTGCCCAAAGAAAACCCCTCTCCATAACTAATGGGACTTCTTTATCCATCTCCATATCTAACACATAAAAATCAACTTCAAAGAACACAACTTTTATGCAAATCATCATTTCATGAATAATTTCGGCTGCTTGACAACTCGTTTGATTCCCAAGATGAATTGATATCTTCGTCTTCGCTAACTTTCCACCTTCTAATTTCTTGTATAACGACAAAGGCATTGTATTAATGCTCGCATTTGTGACGACCCGGGAATTTCCGATCAAATTTAAACTTTAATCTTTATATGTTTCCGACACGATAAGCAAAATCTGTAATGTTGAGTCTCGAAAGTTTTGAAATCTATAATCATGTAATCAATTACCCTTTTACTATGCTTGACGATTCACGAACAGTTGCGTGTAAATAAATATGTAAATAAATAAATAAATAAATATATATATATATATATATATATATATATATATATATATATATATATATATATATATATATATATATATATATAAACACATGTGTATATATAATAATGTGAAAGAATAAAATACAAATTTATCATTAGAATTAAAAATGTAAAATAATAAACAGAATAATTGAGTTACTAGAAAAATTAAGATATATAAATATGATTATTATAATGTTGTATTATATATGAAGTGTGTAAATAATAAATATTCAATAAAAATTATTATATAAGATATCCTACGAATTATTACATAAGTATAACACAATAAATATAAATATAGTTGTTATGATAATATTGTTATTACTTTCAGTAATAATATCAATATCAGTAGTATTAATATAGTTATAATTACTAAAAAATAATACAATCTATTATTATCTTTAATAATATAATTATTATCATCTTTATGATTTTATTATTTAATAATTCTGATATAATAATTACTGATATTATTATTATTAACTATCAACATTAATTTAATTATAACGATTATAGAAGTCAAGATGTGGTACGTTTCTGTTTGCTTTCACCATCAATATTTCTGTCAAATTGTTACTATCTGCAAAAGTTGATTCCCAATCACTATCCTACTGTGTTTAAATTTTGTTCCTTTTTGTTAAAATAAATGAATCGAATCCTTTAATACTATAAGACAAACAATCAAAAACAAAATCAGTTGGTGATCATTACAACTATTATTTATTTTATTTATTTTCTTTCTGTACCTGCATAATCTTCCTATTGACCATCTCCATAAGATTACAAACAATTTATATAATAAGAATCAATTAAATACAAGAGTTGTTGGAAATTAAACTGTTGGAGTATCAATTTCTGTTGTGTATCAACATCAATTGCTATTTCATCTGTCCTTCCTGTCTGTGAAATTGTACTCAATGGCATAAATTTCTCAATGCCAGCAAATTTGATCAAATCACCTTTACTAACTCCACAATATCACTATAATCAAACAAAGCCCACTTGAAATTTAAGTGTTTCTGTTTCTTCTCCAAGTGAACACAAGACTCACTTTTGTTTACTACTTCTACTATACTTGTTAATTGTTACGAATAACAATATCATCATAAACCACCATCTTTTATTCTGTTTAGTGTAATCATCAAGAACCGTCACCTTTTGCCACCTTTGATCCCTTCTCATAAAACAAACCGCCATCTATCATCTAAACCACTTAAACCACCTTATGTTTTTTTTTGTTGTTCGAATCACAACCCAACCTTTAAACCCCATAAACAACTACTGTAACTGCTGCTTTCTTCTTTCCGTTTATCTTATGTTTCGATCCGAGAACCAACACTTTCATCATGTACGATGGTCACTCCAAAACCTAAGTTCCTGCTAGATAAAAACCCTCACTATCTTCTGTGTTTCTTATATGATCGACACCACCATAACTCACATCACATTATGAACCACCTGCAAACCTACTGTTTTATGTTTGTTGTTTTGAACCCAGGAACAAACCATACACCTACAAAACCACTGCAGCTATTTTTGGTTTGAATTGCAATTCAGTTTTCAATTGGCATTAGTTTTATAATTGTACGTACCTCTTTCTTTCTTTTGGGTCGACAACCTTTAATCAATCAACACCCCACTATCATCCGCAAACCACTAAGAAAACAATCACCATCGCTACAACACCAAATAACCATCGACACCATTTACTTGATTAATTTTTTCTTTTCTTCACTGGTTCTATAAACTGAGACCTGCTGCTCGATTTATCCTCTTACGTTGTACCTATTACTGCATTTTTTTTCCATCGAGCACTTGCTATTTGTCGCCATACTTTTCTCCCGATCCAGACTAAAGACACTCTCGCTGTTTCTATTAATTAGGTGAATGGTATTATGATTATGAACATATGGGATTATAATATAAAAGGGAATGATGAAAATGAAGTGCTGTTTAGCTGTAAAGGAGAATAAACTAAATGATTAAATAATAAGCACCGAAACCCTTTGTAGGGTTGGTGATTTTTTTTTTTGCCTGCTCAGGATATACCAGGAAATCGAAAAAAAAAAGAAAAAGAAAGACATAAACCGTGGACTTTGAGTTACCTGATGGGCCGTACCCTATTTTGATTAGTTGGGCCGGTTTTTGTTTAGTTGGACATGAACTTGGGCCAAATGATACAAAAGAGGGATTAAATACAAGCGGGTTATATAGTCCAGGCTCTTGATTTATAACAGAAATACACATACGGAGTAATGGTTAGGGTGGTAATCGGGTAACGAGAGGTCGCAGGTTCGAGCCTTTCTTGAGACATTTTATTTTTTATGAAAGCTTCAAAGGTAGTTATCATTATTATTATTATTATTATTATTATTATTATTATTATTATTATTATTATTATTATTGAAATGATTTTTACATAAAAACATTATTATTTTTAATATTATTATTATTAATTTATATTATTATTAAAAACTATCATTATTATTATCATTACTATTTTGATTATCATTATTATTTAATTTATCATTTTTATTATTATTTTTATAACAAATAAATATTATACTCATATTACATATAATTATATACTAAACATATTAACATTTTTTTTTCTACATGAATAAATATTAATCATTTTAAAAATATACAAATTAAATGCATATAACATATAAACTAAGATATAATATATATAAAGTTGTTCGATTACAAATATAAGTGTTAATATACATTAATGATATAGGTTCGTGAATCCGAGGTCAACCCTACACTTGTTAAATGACGTCATATGTATTTTTACTACAAAATACAGTTGGTGAGTTTCATTTGCTCCCCTTTTGCTCTTTACATTTTTGGGGCTGAGAATACATGCAAATGTTTTATTAACTGTTTTACAATAATTATATGCGTAAGTTTCATTTGCTCCCTTTTTACTCATTACATTTTTGGGCTGAGAATACATGCAAATGTTTTATTAATTGTTTTACAATATTTATATGTGTGAGTTTCATTTACCTTTTTTACCCTTTATATTTTTGGGCTGAGAATACATGCGCAATTTTTTATAATTGTTTTTACGAAATAGACACAAGTACTCAAAACTACATTATATGGTTGAATGATCGAAATCGAATATGCCCCTTTTTATTAAGTCTGGTAATCTAAGAATTAGGGAACAGACACCCTAATTGACGCGAACTCTAAAGATAGATCTATCGGGCCCAACAAGCCCCATCCAAAGTACCGGATGCTTTAGTACTTCGAAATTTATATCATGTTCGAAGGAGGATCCCGGAATGATGGGGATATTCTTATATGTATATTGTGAATGTCGGTTACCAGGTGTTTAATCTATATGAATGATATTTTGTCTCTATGCATGGGACGTATGTTTATGAGAAATGGAAATATGAAATCTTGTGGTCTATTAAAAATACGAAATGATTATTTATGCTAAACTAATGAACTCACCAACCTTTTGGTTGACATTTTAAAGCATGTTTATTCTCAGGTATGAAAGAAATCTTCCGCTGTGCATTAGCTCATATTAGAGACATTACTTGGAGTCATTCATGACATATTTCAAAAGATGTTGCATTCGAGTCGTCGAGTTCATCAAGATTATTATTAAGTCAATTATATTTATATATATATATTATGAAATGGTATGCCTGCCGTCAACTTTCGATGTAATGAAAGTTTGTCTTTTCAAAAACGAATGCAATGTTTGTAAAAATGTATCATATAGAGGTCAAGTACCTCGCGATGTAATCAACTGTTGTGAATTGTTTATAAACAATATGGACTTCGTCTGGATGGATTAGGACGGGTCTTCACAGTTGGTATCAGAGCGGTGGTCTTAGCGAACCAGGTCTGCATTAGTGTGTATAACTGATAAGTCGTTAGGATGCATTAGTGAGTCTGGACTTCGACCGTGTCTGCATGTCAAAAGTTTTGCTTATCAATTATTGTCGAAAATTATTTGCTTATCATCTTTAAAGTCTAGACACGTCTTACTGCCTATATTGCATAGACTGTGTATAGATAAATTCATACCTTAGCGTATCTGTTATTGTTACCTTTGCCTGACAGCTTCCGTAGATTTCTCCGTAACTTATGGGATTTTAGTATTATATATGCATATATAAATTATGTATTGCAGAGTACTAATCTACATCCTATAATATATTCCTTATCAAAAATCCTTCATCTGATCGTACGAGATGAATCCCTCAACCAGTTCGAATTCCTCGGATTTCGACAGCTATTCCGATATGAAGTTTCACCTAAGCTCCGAAATCAGTGTCATCAGAACGAATCAACTAATCATCCATCCCCAATTCATCTGATGAGTTTGTAGTCTACTTAATCATTGGAGACAAGTAGAAGCAATCACTTTCATCCACCATATTTACCTCTTGACAATGAACCTGAAGCGTTTTCCGGCGAACCTGTTCGAGACACCATTTTCAGTCTCATTTCCAGGGTAACTCGATAATATTATATTCTATCCATAATTCTGAACCTTATTCATCCGCTCGTTCCGACCGACAATCATCCCGGAGTAATAAAAGAAGTCAACGAGCTTCGCACCCGAGTTGTAGCCGTGAAAAGTATGGTGCAAAACGTACCAGCTTCAGCAACATCACCAACTCCAATAGTACCATCAATAACAGTACCAGTACCATCAACAATCCATGCTTCAATATCATCATCTGTACTTTGAGTATGATCTTCGTTCTACGTATCGTTCTACCTCATTTATCTTCGTTCGACATGACGAATATGTAATCTCTAAAGTTTTAGAGATTATTTATTCTAGTTTTAACCGAAAAGCAAATGAGTTTAATATCATATTAACTCATTAAATCCTTGATTACATCTGAAGAAAATATATATGTATATATGTTTTCATAAAGATTGTAATTAAAAATTCTTTTGTACAAACTGTAAATGGTGAAAATATTTTAACGGGTAGCTAATACCCGAGGAATATTTAAAATTCACATTAATAAGTTACATTGTACGTTCTTCGAATCTGTTTCAACAGTCATATACTATCCTACTTACATCCACTGATATACAAATCTGTTCACCACAGAATAACCATTTTCATTCAATTTCATATTTGGATTTTGACCTATCGGAATCCAACAAGTGGTATAATGAAGAAAACATTTGACAAAATAAAAATATGATAGAAACAAACAAATTAACTACGAAAAACTTTGTTAAGAATCCACGCTAACTGTTCCAGCTAACTGCTCCTAGCTAACTGATTACATTTTTATTTATCGCAATTTATATTCTCGCAATTTTATTTATCGCCATTTAATTTCTGTATTTATTTTACGCACTTTAAATATAGGGACACGTATACAAGGTTTTGACATATCATATCGACGCATATATATATATATATATATATATATATATATATATATATATATATATATATATATATATATATATATATATATATATATATATATATATATATATATATATATATATATATATATTATTTGGAATAACCATAGACACTCTATATGCAGTAATGATCGAGTTCTCTATACAGGATTGAGGTTGATTCTATAATAATATATATACTTTGAGTTGTGATCGAGTCTGAGACATGTACACGGGTCACGATACGTATTAATTAATTCGAATGTTATATATTAAACTATATATGAATTATTGAACTGTTACTGTGGACTATCGACTGTGGACTAATAACATTGGACAATTAAAATGAATTAAAATATTGATTATAACATATGAAACTAAACATCTCTTCAAGTTTGCCACTTAGTCTCATCTTAAACCTCATTTGTATCTTGACTATTACAATCTGTGTTCAAACCTTTCATGATCCTTGAAAACACCTCAATCGAGAGGATGAACCAACCGCACTTCATCTACGAAAGAAAAGATTGATGAATATAGTTATGCATCTGAAAAACTCTCGGAAATTGAGTAAACATTTAACACGTAACTGTGCTAATTCCTTTAACGTTATTATTACCGAAAATCACTTTGCAATCCCGTTCCAAAGTAGCCAATTTTGTCACAGCTCCAGCAAGTCAACTTCGACTTTCATTCGGATTAGCCTTATTATAATCGTGCTATCTAAGTTGCCTTTCGTCATCGTTATCGGAGAACCGTTTATATTCCACCACATTAGCAGTAAACTTACCAGCAACTTCATTACTCATTGGCTTAAGACTCTTCGAAGAACCATTATATTGTTCATTGAAAACCTATCATCTACTAATATGCATCTGATAACGAGAATTGCCGTACCAAATACCGAGAATCAGTATTTTGAAATCTCGCAGCATGTCTACATCAACAGTTATATGCATCCATATAACATTTAGCTCTTAGAACTACGATCTTCCATTCTGAAATTCTAAAAAGCACCCAGTCTGCAAATTAATGCTCTGAATTTTGAAAGACTGAATGAAGCAACAAAAACTGTAAACGACCTCAACAGCCAAAAGTTGATGATAAAGAATAGTATGTTGGTAAAGCTCAGAAAAAGTTTAAAACTGAAAAAATGATTGAGCAAACTAGGAAGGAGTCTCTGAACAAATCGCAAGGACTAAACTTGTACATTAAGAATTCTGATGATACTGTTTCTGATGAAATCTTTAGCGAATACCTTGCTTTTGATTCCAAACTCTTGCGGACAAATTTTTCTTCACCATCCTTCGATATTAGAAATTCCAAGATATTATCGTATCTTTCATTATAAATATCCCCCATATTTCTGAAGATATTTTCATAACTGTTTTCATCTGAAATCATTAATCTCTTAGTACCATCAGTGTTACATCATATAGAAACTGTTAGTTTCTATATTCTGTAAACTTTCAAGCTTAAAATATGAATGTTATTGAAGTAATGTTGGGAATTGATGCATGAGTTAGTATAATATAATGACACTTGATCAACGTAATTATATTACAGTAAGTCATGCTGAGTTTCTAATGGGATGTGATGGTTCACAGATCATAACGTCATCATGTGCCATGTTACATAACTCTTTCATTCTGCTTCATTTCTGAACATATCAAGAAAATATATTCTTGATAGTTCTATTCTCAGTGATTCTGGTAATTTGACAAATCAAATCGTGCTATTACGCTCTTTCTTGTTTAGAACATTAAGTTTATTCGAAATTCCATAGTTACGAATTCTGGACCGTTACTCGCTTTACTAGAGGTCGAGAAGATAATAAAAAGGCAAAGAGCTCCAAAATATAAGAGAAAATATAAAGCCCAATAAAAACACGGAGGATTACAAACCGTGGATATTAATACGAATAGCAATATAAAGACACGGTATAATTAAGAATAGTATCACCCAAGGTAATAGTAGAAGTAAACAGGTTCTTCTGGAGGGAGATTGAAAAGAAGGATGATAGAAATGATAATTAGGAAAATATCAAGGATAAGAACGGGATTAAGCATTTTCACAATCTTTTGGATGCATAAACTAAGAAAGAAAGTATAGGAATGGTGAGAATAATGGAACGGAAAAAGTTTAAATTATAATGAAAATATCAGACAGGGTAATCGAGGCAGATCACCGTATTTAATTATAGAGATCTTAATTTCCTTTTTCGTCGAATAATCAAAACTTTTAGATTTCGAAGATTTTCTTTATATCAATTGAATTCCGAAATTCAACCAAGACGACGTCAAAAGTTAAAGACGAACCTTATTTTCTAAATTCAACCATGACTAGTGAAAAGTTATGATGAAACTTGTCTATCTCATTTTACTATTTAGTGATAACTTCATTCGTCCGCTTCGAGTGATTAAATCGTTTTATCTATATTATTCAATAATGATAAAACTCTATTTATCAATTAATATTCGTTATGAAAACATTCTTATTGTTAGTTATGACGACCCCACTCAAATTTCGGGACGAAATTTCTTTAACGGGTAGGTACTGTGACGACCTGGGAATTTCCGATCAAATTTAAACTTTAATCTTTATATGTTTCCGAAACGATAAGCAAAATCTGTAATGTTGAGTCTCGAAAGTTTTGAAATCTATAATCATGTAATCAATTACCCTTTGACTATGCTTGACGATTCACGAACAGTTGCGTGTAAATAAATATGTAAATAAATATATATATATATATATATATATATATATATATATATATATATATATATATATATATATATATATATATATATATATATATATATATATATATATATATATATATATATATATATATATATAAACACATGTGTATATATAATAATGTGAAAGAATAAAATACAAATTTATCATTAGAATTAAAAATGTAAAATAATAAACAGAATAATTGAGTTACTAGAAAAATTAAGATATATAAATATGATTATTATAATGTTGTATTATATATGAAGTGTGTAAATAATAAATATTCAATAAAAATTATTATATAAGATATCCTACGAATTATTACATAAGTATAACACAATAAATATAAATATAGTTGTTATGATAATATTGTTATTACTTTCAGTAATAATATCAATATCAGTAGTATTAATATAGTTATAATTACTAAAAAATAATACAATCTATTAGTATCTTTAATAATATAATTATTATCATCTTTATGATTTTATTATTTAATAATTCTGATATAATAATTACTGATATTATTATTATTAACTATCAACATTAATTTAATTATATCGATTATAGAAGTCAAGATGTGGTACGTTTCTGTTTGCTTTCACCATCAATATTTCTGTAAAATTGTTACTATCTGCAAAAGTTGATTCCCAATCACTATCCTACTGTGTTTAAATTTTGTTCCTTTTTGTTAAAATAAATGAATCGAATCCTTTAATACTATAAGACAAACAATCAAAAACAAAATCAGTTGGTGATCATTACAACTATTATTTATTTTAGTTATTTTCTTTCTGTACCTGCATAAACTTCCTATCGACCATCTCCATAAGATTACAAACAATTTAAATAATAAGAATCAATTAAATATAAGAGTTGTTGGAAATTAAACTGTTGGAGTATCAATTTCTGTTGTGTATCAACATCAATTGCTATTTCATCTGTCCTTCCTATCTGTGAAATTGTACTCAATGGCATAAATTTCTCAATGCCAGCAAATTTGATCAAATCACCTTTACTAACTCCACAATATCACTATAATCAAACAAAGCCCACTTGAAATTTAAGTGTTTCTGTTTCTTCTCCAAGTGAACACAAGACTCACTTTTGTTTACTACTTCTACTATACTTGTTAATTATTACGAATAACAATATCATCATAAACCACCATCTTTTATTCTGTTTAGTGTAATCATCAAGAACCGTCACCTTTTGCCACCTTTGATCCCTTCTCATAAAACAAACCGCCATCTATCATCTAAACCACTTAAACCACCTTATGTTTTTGTTGTTGTTCGAATCACAACCCAACCTTTAAACCCCATAAACAACTACTGTAACTGCTGCTTTCTTCTTTCCGTTTATCTTATGTTTTGATCCGAGAACCAACACTTTCATCATGTATGATGGTCACTCCAAAACCCAAGTTCCTGCTAGATAAAAACCCTCACTATCTTCTGTGTTTCTTATATGATCGACACCACTATAACTCACATCACATTATGAACCACCTACAAACCTACTGTTTTATGTTTGTTGTTTTGAACCCAGGAACAAACCATACACCTACAAAACCACTGCAGCTATTTTTGGTTTGAATTGCAATTCAATTTTCAATTGGCATTAGTTTTATAATTGCACGTACCTCTTTCTTTCTTTTGGGTCGACAACCTTTAATCAATCAACACCCCACTATCATCCGCAAACCACTAAGAAAACAATCACCATCGCTACAACACCAAATAACCATCAACACCATTTACTTGATTCATTTTTTCTTTTCTTCACTGGTTCTATAAACCGGGACCTGCTGCTCGATTTATCCTCTTACGTTGTACCTATTGCTGCTTTTTTTTTCCATCGAGCACTTGCTATTTGTCGCCATACTTTTCTCCCGATCCAGACTAAAGACACTCTCGCTGTTTCTATTAATTAGGTGAATGGTATTATGATTATGAACATATGGGATTATAATATAAAAGGGAATGATGAAAATGAAGTGCTGTTTAGCTGTAAAGGAGAATAAACTAAATGATTAAATAATAAGCACCGAAACCCTTTGTAGAGTTGGCGATTTTTTTGTTGCCTGCTCATGATATACCAGGAAATCGGAAAAAAAAAAAAAGAAAGATATAAACCGTGGACTTTGAGTTACCTGATGGGCCGTACCCTATTTTGATTAGTTGGGCCGGTTTTTGTTTAGTTGGACATGCTTGGGCCAAATGATACAAAAGAGGGATTAAATACAAGCGGGTTATATAGTCCAGGCTCTTGATTTATAACAGAAATACACATACGGAGTAATGGTTAGGGTGGTAATCGGGTAACGAGAGGTCGCAGGTTCGAGCCTTGCTTGAGACATTTTATTTTTTATGAAAGCTTCAAAGGTAGTTATCATTATTATTATTATTATTATTATTATTATTATTATTATTATTATTATTATTATTATTATTATTATTATTATTATTATTATTATTATTATTATTATTATTATTATTATTATTATTATTTTTATTATTATTGAAATGATTTTTACATAAAAACATTATTATTTTTAATATTATTATTATTAATTTATATTATTATTAAAAACTATCATTATTATTATCATTACTATTTTGATTATCATTATTATTTAATTTATCATTTTTATTATTATTTTTATAACAAATAAATATTATACTCATATTACATATAATTATATACTAAACATATTAACATTTTTTTTTCTACATGAATAAATATTAATCATTTTAAAAATATACAAATTAAATGCATATAACATATAAACTAAGATATAATATATATAAAGTTGTTCGATTACAAATATAAGTGTTAATATACATTAATGATATAGGTTCATGAATCCGAGGTCAACCCTACACTTGTTAAATGACGTCATATGTATTTTTACTACAAAATACAGTTGGTGAGTTTCATTTGCTCCCCTTTTGCTCTTTACATTTTTGGGACTGAGAATACATGTAAATGTTTTATTAACTGTTTTATAATAATTATATGCGTAAGTTTCATTTGCTCCCTTTTTACTCATTACATTTTTGGGCTGAGAATACATGCAAATGTTTTATTAATTGTTTTACAATATTTATATGTGTGAGTTTCATTTACCTTTTTTACCCTTTATATTTTTGGGCTGAGAATACATGCGCAATTTTTTATAAATGTTTTTACGAAATAGACACAAGTACTCAAAACTACATTATATGGTTGAATGATCGAAATCGAATATGCCCCTTTTTATTAAGTCTGGTAATCTAAGAATTAGGGAACAGACACCCTAATTGACGCGAACTCTAAAGATAGATCTATCGGGCCCAACAAGCCCCATCCAAAGTACCGGATGCTTTAGTACTTCGAAATTTATATCATGTCCGAAGGAGGATCCCGGAATGATGGGGATATTCTTATATGTATATTGTGAATGTCGGTTACCAGGTGTTCAATCTATATGAATGATATTTTGTCTCTATGCATGGGACGTATGTTTATGAGAAATGGAAATATGAAATCTTGTGGTCTATTAAAAATACGAAATGATTATTTATGCTAAACTAATGAACTCACCAACCTTTTGGTTGACATTTTAAAGCATGTTTATTCTCAGGTATGAAAGAAATCTTCCGCTGTGCATTAGCTCATATTAGAGACATTACTTGGAGTCATTCATGGCATATTTCAAAAGACGTTGCATTCGAGTCGTCGAGTTCATCAAGATTATTATTAAGTCAATTATATTTATATATATTATGAAATGGTATGTCTGCCGTCAACTTTCGATGTAATAAAAGTTTGTCTTTTCAAAAACGAATGCAATGTTTGTAAAAATGTATCATATACAGGTCAAGTACCTCGCGATGTAATCAACTGTTGTGAATTGTTTATAATCAATATGGACTTCGTTCGGATGGATTAGGACGGGTCTTCACAGCATTGGTGTCAATAATGCTTTGAACTTACTATGGTCTCTCACCATGTTCGGGAATACACAAAAATCTGAACTCAATTAAGATCTCACCCGGATCACTTTCATAAGAAAAAATCTATGGTATCGGTGATGTATGTGTATCATAATAAGAATCCTTAAAATGTTCATCCGATATTTCCTCGGAACCAACGTTGAACACATCTTCGGGATCATCATCAAAATGCCCATCGGAATTGTCACCCCAATCATAAATACCCTAATTCACTTCATAGCTTGGTACCTCTTCTATACTTTCCCTTTCCTTTATACCCGACCATGTAAACATTTCCTTCTAATAAAAATCTAGAGTTGGTCTTGAATCAACCACACGAACCGTTTTAAGCGTCTCAACCGGTGCCTTCAAAGGTTCAAAGTAAACCACTTCCACTTCTTTAATGGCTTCCAAAGATGGTTGATGATAAATCTTCAACCGTTGACCATTCACCATAAAAGGTCCGCCTCCCTCAAGAGGTCTAATAGCAATTTCCCCATATGAAGTAACTCGATCAACCACATATGGACTACCCCATTTACTCTTTAGCATCTCTGCAAATAATTTAACCTGGAATTGAACAACCATACTCTTTGAACGGTACAAAACTCTCTTCTCACAATCTACTTATCGTGAAATGCTTTCGTTTTTTTCTTTGTAAATCTTTGAACTTTCATAAGCATCACGCCTTATCTCCTCTAATTTCGAGAGCTCCAACTTCCTTGTTTTTCCCGCCTCATCAATATCCATATTAACCTATCTAATCACCTATTCTGCACGATGCTCAAATTCAATCGGTAAGGGACATGCCTTACCATAAACTAGTCGATAAGGGGAGGTGCCAATAGGGGGTTATGAAGTCATGTAAGCCCATAACGCATCGTCTAGTCTTAATGACCAATCTTTGCAATTTGGATTTACGGTTTTTACCAAAATCCTTTTTAATTCCCTATTTGATACCTTGACTTGTCCACTAGTTTGAGGATGGTAAGGCGTAGCTATACGGTGATTAACCCCATAGCTTCTTAATAATCTAGCAAAGTGAGCATTTTTAAAATGGGAACCCCATCACTAATGATAGCACTAGGGATTCCATGGCATGACAAGATATTCTTTTTAACAAACTTTAAAACAACTTTATGATCATTTGTTCTAGTGGTCTCGGCTTCCACCCACTTGGAAACATAATCTACGACCACTAGAATGTATTCATACCCAAAAGATGATGGAAAAGGTCCCATAAAGTCTATTCCCCAAACATCAAAGATTTCACAAACTAAAATTGGGGTCAATAAAAATCTGATTCGAGTACCTTGTACCAGGTTTTCTTCACTCTGTAGTGCCCTCCACATACAAATGTATGACAATTAGCCAATATGTCATGATGCTCATTTTCAGCAACACATCTCCTTATCACTTGATCCAAGCCAATCCGATAAAGAACCGGATCATCCCAAATATAATTCTTGACTTGAGAAAAGAAGTGATCCTTCTTGTGTTTGTTCAAATGATCCGACACTTTCTTTATCATGAGATAATTAATAATATGAGTAAACCAGGGTACCAACAAACACTCATCTGGAAAATTCTCCTGGATTAGTTTAGTAGGGTCAAATGGTGGCGGGGGTATCCTAGATAAATGGTCAGCTAAAACATTCTCTACCCCTTTCTTATCTCTTATATCAAGATCACACTCATGTAATAACAAAATCCACCTATCAATTAAGGTTTTATCTCCTTTTTCTCTAACAAGTGTTTTAAAGCGCTATGGTCAGAGAACACTACAACCTTAGATCCCCACAAATACGATCTAAACTTATTCAAAACAAATACTATCACTGACAATCCTTCTAAGTTGTGGTATAATTCAATTGGGCATCCTGAAAAGTCTTACTAGCGTAGTAGATAACTACCGGTTTCCTATCCACCATTTGTACTAATATCGCCCCCACGGCATAGTCACTAGCGTCACACATAATCAAAAAATATTTTGTCCAATCGGGAGATTGTAAGATGGGTGCTTCAGTAAACTTATGTTTTAAAATACTAAAGGCTTCCTTACACTGGCCATTAAACTCAAATGGTGCACCTTTCAACAACAAATTGCATAACGGCTTAGAGATAACACTAAAATTCTTACTGAACCTGCGATAGAAACCTGCATGACCTAAAAATGACCAAATGCCCTTTACATTAGTTGGTGGTGGTAAGGTCGAGATAAGTTGAACTTTTGCCTTATCAACCTCAAATCTAAGGTCTGACACAACATGTCCCAAAACAACCCCTTCCCTACCATAAAGTGACTTTTCTCCTAACTTAAGACCAAATTAGTTTCAATATATCGTTTTAAAACTTTTTCTAGCATTTCAAGACATAATTCAAATGATTTACCGAATATAGGGACACTACAAGAAAAGTGAGTTTATAGGACCCTTTCCCTAGGACCCTCGTAAATTAGGGTCCTAATGAGCCATTTATTGGGACGGTTAAATATTTGAGGTACCATTATGAGATACACTTATAATGAGGTGTCCTAATAAGCTATAATATGTCCTAAAAATCAATACACTTATAAAGTGATGTCCTAAAAAGCTTTACACTTTTTCAGTGGTGTCCTAAAGAACTATACGGTTTTACAGTGGTGTACTAAAAAGCTATTTAATGTAACACATGAGTTTTTATGGTTATATTATCCTAGGTTTTAATATGACACTTAGAAATTAAGCCCCATTATAAGATACGCTTACACAGTTCTGTTCTAAAGTCCTATTTGCTATGACACATGATTTATAGGGGTCCTATTATACTAAGTTTTTACAAGACATTTGAAAATGGGTTGCACTACGAGATACGTTTACAAAGTGGTGTCCTAAAAAGCTAATTGATATGACATATAAATTTTGGGGTACTATTATTAGATGTTTTCAAAGGACACTTGATATGAAAGTCATATGAAACAAACTAAAAACGACATTTATTTGTGAGTGTTTTATAATAGTGTAACATACTAGGTCATCTATTTTTAAGGTCTTATCAAGGTAAAATTTTCGTATGCTTTAACCCATTGATAAGACTAATAGTTTTTGAGTCTTATTATAATGTATAAAATTAGGTCATTTGCTAGTTAGGTCATATGAAGGTAAAATTTTAGGACACTTTTGAAACTTTGATAAGACGGATATTTTTTAGGTCTTAATAATCATATGATTTATATGACACTTTTATTATGAATACTAAAATATATGACTCTATAAGACAGTTAATTGTTTTTGGTCTTATTAATTGTTAATATAATAGGACACTTGTAATATAGGTAATATAGTAATATAAAATGAACGTTTATAAGACGTTGTTTGCCTTGACCAAAGTGAAAGTTGAAATTATCTGACTCGACTAAAGTAAAAGTTAAAATTATTTAAACTAAAATTATTGTTCTCATCAATATGAAATATTTCGTGTATTTCCGCATATTTTGTTGACGGATGCTACATATAATACGAATATTTGTAAGTTGCTCTCTTCGGGTGTTCCACTCTGGGTAGAGAAATGACTTGTGATAGGGAAAGATTATCTAAATCTTACCTCCACATACCCCACTTATGTGAGATTGAGTTTTGCTGTTGTTGTTGTATATTTGGCCAAATATTCATGAAAATTGCAGAAATATATTTTCAGACAAAAGGAAAATAGAATTTGTAAAAAAGTATAGTTTCTTTTACTTAAAGACAAAAGGGAAAAAATCATAGTACTCCATATAATTTATGTAAATAAAAATATATTACTCCGTAAAACAAAAGAAAATATACTTATCATAATATAAATTTAATCCATAATTAAAAGGGACAGTGAAAGTGTCAGAATAAGAATTGACAAGGGGTGTATGTTGGTGGTTTTAGTGTCATCAAACTATCATTTTAGCTGATTGTGATTTACTAGAAAGCAGGAGTTAACTAGTGATACTTAACATGGGTTCGGTGAGTGCGGAGTGCACGCCCATAAAAGTGAACTAGACACTGGCGCATGGTAATGGCAGGGTAAAGGGGGAAGCGCCCCCTTGCGGGGTCCAAGGGGCAGCGCCCTTGGCGGGGTTCAAGGGGCAGAGCCCCTGGCTGGGGCCCCAATTTTTTGAATACGCGGTTGTTTTTTTGATGTGAATTGATAGGCGCCAAATCGAATTGTGATTCAATAAAAAGGGATGTCGCACCACAGATCTGTTTCATATTCCACCGAAGAACTCAAGGCGGTTTCTATTTGATTTTCAATTAAAAAACTGGTATGTGATTTATGACTCTGTATGCTTGGTTCATATAAATGATTGATCAATATACGGAACTGATTTTGTTTATATGATTGCTGATTTTTGTTTATTAAATCTTTTTAGATAATAACAATGGTGGGAAACAAGAGGAAAGTTCTCAGATCATCCCAACAGGGAAATGAATCACAGACAATTGAATATGAAAATGAACGAAGGACTAGGATTGCAGAAAATGAAAAAAGACTAAAGGAACATGGAGTAAAACGTATTGCTGAGTCGCTGAATAACGATATTGCTAAAACGAAGAAGGTATTGGACTAAATTTTTGAAATTGTGATATTATGATCTGCTTTTTTCTAAAATGATATTATGATTTGATTCTGTTAAATAATGTTTAACGACTTGATAATTTATATATAAACCAAAGGGAAAGTTCATTGCTCCACATACCATGTCAAGATATGCTGATATATCAAGAAAACGAGTTTCTGCTATTCCTAGTGCCTCCAATGTACCATCTTCAAACACCCTGATGCAAAAGGGACAAGTAAGTGATAAGAGGGTAACAAATAATAGAGTAGAAAGTTCTGCTGAAGGTCCTAAAAAAGTGGTCATCAGGTTGCTAAAGCTAATGAAAAAAAGTCTATATCTACTAGAAGGGTCACAAATGGTGAGTTTACATTAACTATTTAATTACATTTTACACTTATTTTCTATAATATACTATCTATGAAACAATTATCATTATATCTATATTGAATTGGATACTTTTCTTTTTTGCATTTTTTGAAACTACAGACATTAATGAAACACAACTTCATGATGAAAGTTCTGACTCTGAACCGGAAAATTTAAGATTTGATGAAGATATAGATATAGATGGTATGAAGGATGTTATAGATGATGGAGGTTTTGTTTTTCCTGATGGTATTAGTGATGATGAAGATATGGTTGGTCTTCAAAATGTTGGATATGATGATGACATGGTTAGTAGTGAAGATGACATAGATGCAGATGTGGTTGGGACCGATAGAATCTCTCATTTACAAGATGAATATGATTCAGCGCGTGAAGAAGGTTTATTTGTTATATATTGCTTGCATATTTCAATTAAGTTATGTATTCTAACTTTCAATACCCCCTTACGCTTATACACATGACACTTATGTGAATGCAGATTTAAATGAGAATGATGAAAGTGTCCGAGATGAGCAGAACAACTCAGAAGCTGAAGCCGAAGCAGATGCAGAAGCTGAAGCAGATGTAGAAGCTGAAGTAGATGCAGAAAAAGAACCAGGTTTGTTAATTTGATTGAACAAGTCCCTTTATTAGCATGTTAAATGTATACATATAGATTGTAAATCAAGTGCTCGTATTTTGTAGCTGATCGCAAATGAGTTAGAGGACCAACACTTATGCGAAAAATTTGATATTCCAGCTACTGCTGATCCATGGATTCTCAAGTCATTCGGGCATAAAATCAAAAACTGGAGGGCGAGATTAAAGGAATGCTACTATGATCCATCTTTATCATTGAAGGATCAACTAAATTCAACTCCAAATGAAGTGCACAAATTACACTGGGAACGACTTTGTATATACTGGATAATGAAAAGTACAAGGTATGAAATAACCTTTCACTTAATTTAACATTAACTTTTTCATATTATGATATTTAAATTCTGTTTTGTAGGTTCTTAGGGAGAAAAATAAAGCCAATCGGGCTCAGAAGAGGATGTTGCAATTGACCAGCAAAAGGAGTTATGCGAGAGTTCGTGAAGAACTAAAGGTAATTTAAACGGGAAATTATCAATATACTATAGCATTTGAATATACATCGTTAATTGTCAATAGTTAATTACTTTTTATTTATAACAGATAACTTTGGGAAAAGAACCAAGTATGGTGGATATGTTTCAAAAATGTTTTTCCAAAGATGGCACTGCTAAAAACAGTGATACTAAACCTGCAATTGTAAGTGATTTTCTTACAATTAGAATTATGTTGAATGTTGAAATGTGGTTTGCAACTGTGCAGTTCAATTCAGTGGCCATGATCGCAGCAGTTTAGCAGGGTATATGTTATTATGTTTGTTATTTTAAATGCAGGAAGAAATGACAAAACTTATTGAAACACTTCCCGCTTATGCAACTGATACACCTGGACCGAATGATGTTTTTTCCAAGGTAATCGGTAAACAAAAATATGGTAATGCAGATATGTATGGATTGGGTGTTAGTGCGTCGGATGTTTGGGGACTGAATCTAGGTTGATCAGCTGTTCAGAGAGAGAGTGCTCAATTAAAGTCTGAAAAAGCAGAGCATGAAGCTGAAAATGCAAGGTTATTAGCTTTATATGAAAAAAATGGTTCAATAGGTGGTTCATGTGTTCAATCTTTGACAACAACCATTGTACCAACTGTTGATCGTCTAAAGGTATATTTCTATTTACTAACTTAATGGTTTTTCTATCCTTTTGGCATTGATAAATATTTGTTGAAACCTAAATGTTAGGTCGGGGATGAAGTTTATATAAAAAGCGTCATAAACTCTGAGAAGATTGCAAAAGGATGGGTGAGGAGTGTGAATCCAAAGGCGATTGTTGGGGGTATAGAGATTGGACCGGATTGGTGTGAGGTGGATGTTAAAGTGGCCATTAAAAAGGATGAAAAATTGCTCAGGCCATTTGGTTTATTTGAAATAATTCATGATGTTATTGGTGCATGTATTGCTTGGCCTTGTTCATTGATCTCGGTACGTAAGTCATTGTTACACTTGTAATAATTAAGATCTAAGATTATTTTTCATAATGTGCACCTGTATGCTTATACATAGATGGTTTATTTGTAGGTGGTTCGTGATGATTGATGAAGATAGATGGTGACCCAAGACATTATGTGTTGCTAGTTGCTAGTTGTTAATTTTACATTTTGTGTCAAATTTTATTCCAAGTCTTTCTATGTTGGATTATCTATGAATTTTTATATGTTTATGGTTTTTTGATGACATTAATGTATTGAATTTTAATTATGTTTTCTTAATTATTGTTTAAAATATTTTATTAATTATTAATCTGCATAATTATATAAAATACAAATCGGCTCGGTAAAAACTGTCCTACATCCAGAATCAGATCTGAAAATTCAAAACCGTAACCGAAAATACGAAACCGGAACCGTTTCTACGATGACTTGTTAGGACTCATAATTAGGTCAGAATTAGGACTCATATTATGACCTTTTAATTATTCCTGAAAGTCATTATATTATGACTCTTTTCGTGGTACTATATTGTAATGTTTGTATGTTAAGACCCTTTTTGTGGTCATAAGGAAATTTATCTTTTTATAATAGGACCCTTTCACTGGTAATATTCTTCATATTCATTATATTACGACTCTTTTAGTGGTACTATATTATAAATTGTGTATGTTTAGGACCCTTTTGTTGTGATAGTAATGTAGTATTCCTTTATATTAGGACACTTTTATTGGTTTCAAAGTAAAATATCGTTTAGTTACGACCCTTTTGTTGGTACCAACGTGCTATATATTTATATTAGGACTCTTTTTTGGGTACTTAAATTAGTATATCAATACTTCAGGACCCTTTTTATTGGTATTATAATGACATATAAATATATTATAACTCTTTTCTTGGTACTAAAATGGTCTAACAATACAGAGTTGCTTTCCTATAAAGTACTTTTTAAAGACCCTTCTGTGTGTCTCAAAATACTATAACCTAATTAAACCATAAATAATGTGTCATAATATGTACATCTATAAGGACCCTATCGATATTTCTAATGTGACTCTTACATAGGTTTCATAATGTAATTCGCGTTTTAGGACACTTTTCACTTTATACAACCGTCTTATAGGAGACACCCGTTTGGAGGGTCCTTTTAGGTAAAAGGTCCTAAAAATGCACATTTTAGTACACTATTGGGGGTCTTATATACTCATTTTTCTTGTAGTGGGAAATCAACCATAAATATTTTCAAAGATTCACCTACTAATTTTGAAAAAAAATACTCATCATACATCTTTGAAATGTAGCAGTTGCATTACACAAACCAAATGGCATTCTCCTAAAAGCATACGTACCATACAGAAATGTAAAAGTGGTTTTCTTTTGTTCATTAGGATGAATAGGTATTTAGTTACACCCCGAATACCCATCCAAAAAATAGTAAAACTTATGACATGCCAATCCTTCAACACTTTAGTAAAAATAAATGGTAAAGGGAATTGGTCTTTTGAAGTAGCATAGTTTAACTTATGGTAATCAATACATACCCGCCAACCCGTCATGGAACGAGTTAAAATTTCTCTCACCATATTTTGATTCCACGATTGTGATATTGGACTTCTTTGAAACTGTTTGAGTGGGACTCACCCACTTGATATCCAGATGGGAAAGATAATCCCAACATCTAACCATTTCAACCTCCTTCTTTACTACCTCTTGCATGTTCGGGTTTAGCCTTATTTGAGTATCTCGGGAAGGCTTTACTTCCGAATCAGTAACAATTCAATGCATTTATATTGATGGACTAATTCCTTTGAGATCTGCAATCGTCCATCCCACTGCCAACATATACATGTTCAGCACCTCCATTAATGCATGTTCTTGTAAACCTGAAATATCTGAAGCAATGATAACTGGTAGATTTCCGTTAGTACCTAAAAATTCATACTTCAAATGAGATGGCAATGGTTTCAACTCTAAAGTTAGTGGGCACACTAAAGAGGGCTTAGTGTTTGTATCTATGGTTTTAGGTAAGGGTGACCTAGAATCCATGGTACTAACTATAGTCTTCTCAAGTTCATTCACTTCCTCTATCTCTAAGTCATCCTCCTCTCTTACATAAAACGAGTCTACTATGTCACTAACCAACAAACAAGGGGTATGCTTGTCTACATGCTCATCTATAACATCCACACTAAAACAATCATGGATATATGGTGTCTATAAAGAACTAAATATATTAATTCTCATTCGATGATTCCCAAATGATATATCCATAGCTCCCGTCCTACAATTAATATGGGCATTAATGGTTGCTAAGAATGGTCATCGAAGAATAAGTGTAGGTTAGGTATCCCTATTTCTCATATCTACATCCATCACAACAAAGTCGACGGGATAATAAAAATTCTCCACCTTAACTATGACATCCTCTTGAAAGGACCCGTTCATATACATTATAAATGATTCACAATATTTGATTACATCACGAGGTATTTGACCTCTATATGATATATTTTACAAACATTACATTCGTTTTTAAAAGCTAAACTTTCTTTACATCAAAAATTGACACCCATTCATACCATTTCATAATATCCATCATCCAACAATAAATTGACTTAATAATAATCTTTGATGAACTCAATGACTCGAATGCAACGTTCTTCGAAATATGCCATGAAAGACTCCAAGTAATATCTTGAAAATGAGCAAACGCGCAGCGGAAGATTTCTTTCAATCCTGAGAATAAACATGGTTTAAAGTGTCAACCAAAAGGTTGGTGAGTTCATTAGTTTATCATAATCATTCATTTTCATCATTTTAATAGACCGCAAGAATTTCATTTCCAGTTCTCATAAATATACGTCCCATGCATAGAGACAAAAATCATTCATATGGTGAACACCTGGTAACCGACATTAACAAGATGCATATAAGAATATCCCCTATCATTCCGGGAAATCCTTCGGACATGAAAAAACAACATCGAAGTACTAAAGCATCCGGTACTTTGGATGAGGTTCATTAGGCCCAATAGATCTATCTTTAGGATTCACGTCAATTAGTAGATCGGTTTACTAATTCTTAGGTTACCAAGCAAAAGGGGCATATTCAGCTTCGATCATTCACCCATATAATGTAGTTTCAATTACTTGTGTCTATTTCGTAAAACATTTATAAAAATTGTGCATGTATTCTCAGCCCAAAAATATAAAGGGTAAAAAGGCAAATGAAACTCACCTATTGTATTTTGTAGTAAAACTACATATAACATCATTGAACAAGTGCAAGGTTGGCCTCGGATTCACGAACCTAAATTAAGTATATATATATTTATATGTTGGTCAATATTTGTATAGCAATTTAGGCCAGGTCATAGTGTATCACAATCCTAATGCTCGAGACTAATATGCAAAAGTCAACAAAAGTTAATTTGACTCAAAATGATTTCTAAAATCTATACATGATTAATATATAGTTTAAATATCGTCGTTTTATATTTTTAAATATTTAAAAAAAAATTATTAGAGTAAATAATATAATTCATTTATTAATAAATAAAATTTTATATTAAAATTTATATAATAAAATATACTTTTATATATATTAAGTAATAAAATTTATAGAGTTCATTTAATATCATAAAGATAATATGATATGTATTATTAAAGAAATTTTTATTACACGTAGTAAAATATGTTTGTATCACATATTTATTTAATAAAATAATATCTATAATAATAGTAAGTAAAAGTTGTATTATTTTGTAATAATAATAATTATTATTTTATTAATAAAAATATCAATATTTATAATTACTAAGATGACATTATGATAAAATGATAATTCTAATTATGATAACTTTATTATTTACGACACTTTTTAATATTATCTTTAAAATAATAATTCTATTTAAAATGATAATAATAGTGATATTTTATAATAACAATGACATTTCTATTAAAATGATAGTTTTAATGCTAACGATACTTTTAATAATAATAGAAATGATAAAAATAATAAGAACGATAATTTTATCTAAATCAATATCTTATAATATTTTAATTTTATCATGATACTCATACTCATTATTTCCTAATCGTTTCGTTTAATAGCTTTTAATCGACTTTTATATCGTGTTCATAATAATGATAATAATAGTAATCAAAATAATTAGGTGTTACTAATATTAGTTTTAATTACAATAATACTAATAATGATAATTACTATGACATTATTAACGATAATACTAATAATTATTTTAATGATAATATAATAATAACAATAACAATAACCATTTTTAAATAATGATATATATATTAATAATGATAATAATAATAATAATAATTAGATAATAATAATAATACTAATTATAACTTTAACGATAATAACGATAGTAATAAAAATAACAATTTTTAATGATAATTCCTTTTATTGATAAAGATAATAATAATAATAATAATAATAAGATAAAACTAGAACGACGATAATAATAATCATTTTTAATAATAATACAAAAATTCGATTGACTATAACTTCAAATCCGTTCATCGAAACCATTCGATATCTAAATGAAAAGTTCTTAATTTTTCGCTATCTTTCCAATGACATGCATATCTTATACCTTATCTCAACCACATACGTAACTAATTCAGGATTCAACATATCCTATCTAATGGCAATATCAAAAGTACAAGCATGTATAATCCTATATTCTCGAGTACTAGTCAGGGATACACTATTAGTATGTAAAAAATAAATTATGAGTACTCACGTATCAATATTGAGATTCAATATTGCAGGAAAGGTATGTAGACGTAACGAAGACGATAAACACTAAATTAACCTCACGAGCATACCCATGAACCATACTCATAACCTCCGTAGCTATAACCCATAATTTCCTTAGCTTTATCCTACTTGGAAACTCATTTTTGAAAACACGCGGGCAGAACCTCGTCGTAGTATTTTATGTATAATACTAATAATATTGCTCCTAATAATACTAATACTAATAATAATAAGATTATTATTCATAATCTTAATATTAATAATAATAATATAAATAATAATAATAATAATAATAATAATATTAATAATAATAATAATATGTAAGTGTATGTGTGCGTGTGTTGGATGAAATGAATCAGAAAAGAGAACGAACGAGTTTTTAAAGCTTTGAACACTTCCCATATAGCCATGCAATCGCATGGTTTGGAGAGCTAGTTTCCATGCGATCGCATGGTAGCTCATGACAGCTCATATGCACAAACTCCTCTGCCGACACTCCTTTTCCTTACATTACACATGATACATAGATTATATATTATTTAATATATATTATATTTAATCTTTAGAATTAATTAAATATTATATTATATTTACGTGCGTAGTAAAAATGCAATTTTTGTTCAAATGACTCGTACGTTGTCACTCGACTCATGTACCACTTTCGGTTTTTCGAACACACTTTCGTACGTTTAGAAAACTAGCCTTTTACGTTACGCGACATGTACCCTTATTAATAATTTGACTTATTTATCAATAAATTACCTTATAAAAATGTAACTTATAAAGTTTGAGCGTTGTGGTCATTTGCTTCTATAAATCAGTGACTCGTTGTTTATCAAAATATATTATTTTAAATTATGACGTTTTATGACTAAGTTATATATATATATATATATATATATATATATATATATTCTTATTTAGAATTGTAAATTTGTGCATAATATATATGTTTGAAATATTTATCTAATGATATAATATTTAGTCTTTCAAAACCAATTACATTTCAAAGTTCGTTTTATATAATTTAACTCGTTTTAAATAATAGTAGTTATTTTACCAAATAATGTTTTTAATATGAAAACTAAATAGTTGATTTATCAAGGGACACGAGTTTATCAAAGTAAAGTACACCTTTGAAATTTAAAAGAAAATGATTACTAACTTTTGACTAACTCTTGTTAATGACACTATTGTAAATCACTTTTACTAAATATTCCGTATACCGTTAAAATGAAAGGTTTTCTAAATCAAAGTGGACCTCTCAATAGAGACTCGTAGCCATAATTCAATGTATCTGATAAATCAATCATTTGATATATCTTTTAATTCTAACAATAACTATTTGAATATATTATGAAATAAATACGTTTATGTAAAGTATTATACGTTTATGTTTTCAAGTTATAATATATACACATATACATATATAATCATATTCGTTCATATAATGGTTCCTGGATCTTTGGAATTTGGTCGAGGTTAAATAAATGTATGAACACAGTTTAAAATTCTTGATATTCAACTTACAAACTTTGCTTATCATGTCGGAAATATATAAAGATTAAAGTTTAAATTTGGTCAGAAATTTCCGGGTTGTCACACCTCTAACATACCCCTAGGTGTTATAATCGATTAATCCGCAAGTTTATGTTGGTTCATTTCATTACACCTAACTCATATCGGTCCAGTAGGCAAAAAAGACACGATGTTAAGGCATAAGAGACTTGTTTCCCGATTTTCGAGCTTGTATACACTAACCTTCACTAGCGAAAACAAAAACACCAAGCATAAAATTTACAAAAACACAATATAAAAAAGCAAATTTTTTTGGTTTTTCTAGGTTTTATAACTTTTAGGATTTTTCGAATTTTAAAAGAAAGCAATTAAAATAAGTGCTTGCAATCAAGAGCACCCTTCCCCGACAGTGGTACCAAAATTTGATTAATGTTGAAGTGCTTAAAAATGACCTAAATACACTAACTTAGTTAGGGCAAGTATGATTCGTTCCTCGGAAAGTTATGGTTTTAAGCAAGAAATTTTCAAGATTTGGTTTTATGATTACTAACTGATTAACTAAATGA
The DNA here is from genome assembly GCF_046630445.1 of Rutidosis leptorrhynchoides. Lineage (NCBI taxonomy): Eukaryota > Viridiplantae > Streptophyta > Magnoliopsida > Asterales > Asteraceae > Rutidosis > Rutidosis leptorrhynchoides. The sequence continues at coordinate 218,120,427 of NC_092338.1, read as the reverse complement.
TTAACTAATTTAATAATTAAACTAAACAAGATATAAACTTTAGTTATGGAAAGCAAGGATTGCAAGCAAATACATAAAGAACAAGAGTTGTAAACAATGATTAAAAAGACTTTATTCATTTTCAATCCCGATTAGACATGCATGCATTCAAACAAGTTATGTGCTATCAAGTTTTAATTTAATATTGTAGGATCCTAGATCTCATGAATACCATGAATGTGAACAGTTAACCGCATGAATGTAGAGAGCATTAGTCAAACTAGTCAACTATATTCCACGGCTCTCTTGAATACATTACAAATTGGTGGCTAATATTAACTAATCTAGGGAGCCTTGGATCCTTTATATAGCCCTCGTATAAAGGATCCTCCTTAAGACTAGGAAACACGTTTTACTCCTTCTCGGGTACCTAACAATCTCCCCCCAGGAGTGAGACGGGTTTTCAAAAATTAACTCCCTAGTAAAACAAACAACATTACAAGGAAGGAATTAACTATTACTAACTAACTCCCCCCGAATGATGTACGGCCGTTGATGGAGATCTTGAAATCTTCATAACTTGATGTCATCGTTCTTTCAACGGTCTTTGAGTTTGCACAGCGGAATGCGCATTAAAGAACACATCTCTAACTAAATATGTTACCATCAATCCTTCCCTTGACTTAGTTGTGATATGTCTTTAGAATTTTCTTGCATTAAGAATTCATTTCAAAACTTTAGAAGCTCCCCCCTCAATGTACATGGGCTCTCATCAAAGTGTCATGACATATATACCGTCTGTTTCAATACTGAGACATGCCACTTGAACTTTCATTGTTCCAAAGAGTACTTTCGATACTAGTCATAAGAAAACTCCCCATATGATGTAGGATCTTCTTCGAGTCTCTAGCTCCCCCCCAAAAAAATAATTCTTTCTTTGAAGTCTGAGTCATATACCGTACATGTATAGAAGTCACACGCACATCAACCATATACATATCTCCCCCACAATGATGCTCGCATGAAATAAGAGCTTCATTATTTAAAATGGTTGACGTGCTCGGCAAATCCCCAAAATATCATAAAGAACGCGTATGAGAAAAGCCGTGTGAATTCGAGCCTCAAAAATATTTGAAAAATATGCTTTGGAGGGCCAGATTCGGTAAAGGACCATTTCTGAAAAATCTGATAAAAGTCAGGGGTCAAAACTGTTAAATCAGTAGCCATATTCGATAAAGGACTGCCTTTGCAAAAGCTTGAAACTAGCAGGGAATGATGTTGTAAATATAACATGGGAGACACTAGATTCGGTAGTTGAACTTAAGTTGGTTGTTGGGCTTATGGCATTCGGTAGTCCCAATAGTTATTTTCTTTTGAGATTCGGTATGCATCAGTCAATTGAACATGTGGCCCAACAAAATTATTAGGCCCAAATTAACATTCGATATTCTATCTTGGCACTGTACTCAAATTAAAAAACCAATACCGAAGCAAGAACCATCTCAGCTATACCGAATGATCTACCGAGTATTATACCGGATCATCTTCAATCATCAATACCGAATGATGCATTAATCTCCATACTGAATCCTGTAACTGCTTGCAACATACCGAATAACGATCATAACAACCATATACCGAATGAGAAGCAATTACAATACCGAATCAAATTCATAATCATAACTGCCATCTTCATACTGTAACCTTCAGCTTCATATCATGAACATCAAAATCTCAATTCGAACAAATTGAAGCAGCAATTCGATGGAAAAACATTCCATAGGTAGCGACTAAGAGATCTTGTGAAACATTTAGATCCAAATCAACAACATATTTCATTAATCAAGGATGAACAGTTCGCGAAAATCCTAATGAACTTCAAATTCGAAATCGAGATTTAGGCTGTTTTAGATCACGAACTCTACAAGAAATTTGTCCAAAAACTTGTTATGAATGTTGGGGTGCAAACCCAATCCCATATAGGAGGGAGATAAATTCGAAGGGCAATATATAAGTTAGTGGGCTACTCCCTCTATCACCAATTAGTTTTAGAGTGGAACCTCATTAGCTTATATGATTGTGATACTTGGTGGTTAATTTAGCTAGTAAAAAGGAACCTACAAACTGGTATCAGAGCTATGTTGAGCCCATTTATAATGTGGAAGATAAATCCTCGGTCCTTCAGTTTGCCAACAATAATGGAGCCATGGTGCCTTATATCGATAGTCTTCATTCCTAAGGCGTGAAAGTGCGGTGTGTCCCGATGGTGAAAGAAAAGTGAAAGAAAGAGATCGGCGGTATAAGAGGTGTGTCCCGGTAGTGAAACAAAAGTGAAAGAAAAAGAGACCGGCAATATAAGATGGTGGGAGTATCGTTGAAGGGGAGGCTCGGTGATGTGGTCTTCGGTTTGAGGGGAGGATTGTTGGGGTGCAAACCCAATCCCACATAGGAGGGAGATTAATTCCAAGGGAAATATATAAGTTAGTGGGCTACTCCATCTATCACCAATTGGTTTTAGAGTGGAACCTCATTAGCTTATATGATTGTGATACTTAACTTACAGGATCCTACAATGAATGCTCGACAATCAACAATTACACCTGAATCACAACAATTTGCTCCAATTAAAACGTTGACCAAAATTGCAAATCGTTTGACTTGAGTTTTCAAATCGAATGATGAATTTTCTGTTCAATTAATGAATCACGAAGCTTAAGTGATCGATAATGATTCAGAAAATGTGCTTGATTCGATCTAAAATGCACTGAGTTGCTTCGAAGGCCAAAACGGTTACATATTCGGTTAGCGATGAACTCGATCGAATCACTTGAATCTGGTTAATATGAATCTGATATGATAAGCAACGAAGCTTCGAATGATGCTGAAGATCACATTTATGTACTTAATTCATGTGAATAAACATCATTTGATGAAGATGTATATTGAGGTTGCTGAACTTGAGTATGAATATCGAACTCACTGTTGCAATTTTGATTTAGTTTTGTAATATTCTGATTTAAAATTTTGATCTGAATAAGATATGGAAGTGAGATATGAATCACGGATATTTTGTGTTATGAATTGTGTTGTGATATTTGTGAAATGAATTTGTGATATTTCGATTTAGATTCGGTAAATGAGATTCGGTATCGAATGAATCTTATTTAGTTGTGTTTATGTTTTGGTGAGATTCGGTGTCAAAAATTTTTTTGAAAAATTTTAAAAAAAAATTCGAAGATCTTCATATCTTCATGATGAAGATGATGAAGGTTTGAAGATTTGAGGTTGCAGGTTTGAAGATGAATATGTTTTGTGTTTGAAGGTTTGAAGGTTTGAAGGTGGAGGGAAAACATTCATGAGTATTCATAGGGATCTCCTTCATGTGATGAATGCCTAAGTTCTAATACCAATTGTAGGATCCTAGATCTCATGAATACCATGAATGTGAACAATTAACCACATGAATGTAGAGAGCATTAGTCAAACTAGTCAACTATATTCCATAGCTCTCTTGAATACATTACAATTCGGTGGCTAATGTTAACTAATCTAGGGAGCCTTGGATCCTAATGATACCGCAACCCGCAGGCGCACCACATATGTATGCGGGCAATCACTATTGTGCGTATGCGTGTTCTTGTGTGCGTTATGCGGTGTGCGAATGCCTTTGTTCTCGGTACGGCGGTTGCTTAGCTGTCAAGTAAATATCTTTTCCATAATTATATCCGTGATTCGGGGGAGTCAGTTATGGATGAGGTTATCATGATCTGGGACGGTTCTAGAATTAGGGTTTGCCTATAAATACAAACCCTAATCATCATTCACCGGACACAGCATATTACGTAACCATCACCTACGATACAAAAGCATCATTCGGCATCTTTTCAAGGTTAACAGGTTAGTCTTTTGTAAGCTAGTACCTACGACCTTATTTGGGGCCTCTTGATCGACGACCGTTATCGGAGGTGGACTTAATCACTTGGCCACCCCGCCGACATCATCATGTCGGCCAGGGTTATTCACGGTAGCCGGACCGGAGAGCCACGTTCTAAGATCCTTAAACCCCTCTACGTATTGTGCAGGCATATTTAACCCTATGGTAAAAATATGCATGATCAAGTGGTGCTTTCATTGAGAGTCGAATTAATTCAAGACTGTTTAATTGCTTTTTCTTTTAAGGTTTTGAATTGTATGACTCGTTATTTACAAAATTTTTGAATTTTTTTCTTTAACAGTGTCATGACTTCCGAGGAATCATCGGAACATACCCAAACAGATATTCAAAATGCACCGCCTGGTAGTCAACAGATACCGGTTATGACTACAGAGGTGACTATTCAGGCGGGGTACACGATGTACCCTCCACCTATATCCTGCGAACCCTTTCAGAGGTACAAGCCGATATATTCAGACGGGATTACATCGCCAAGAGCAAACTCACCAGTCACAACCACGCGGCTGGACTTTTCGTCAGTGGATCCAAGGGTCATCTTGGCAAGCACTAGCGGTGGAACAACGGTGCCGCATGTGGTTTGCTGCAGCCAGGTACCTATTTACAGTACCACTGTTTCAATACCTCTGCATACGCAGAGCATTCAGCAGAATTCGTCATTTACACCGTTGCAACCTTGGCAACCACCCCGCCCAGTTTCACAATTTTTAATTCCTGCGGATGCGCATGCGTTACTTAATAGTTGGGGGTTTGGTGTCATCCCAGATGCAAACTCTCATTGGGCACCGATAACAGCACAACAGCAAAGCACAGCGCATACAGTTGGGCTTTTAAGTGTGTATCCTCAGGTTTCGCAGATATCCGCGCCACAGGTTTCGCTTCCTTTACAACCACCTGTGTACTCTGCGTCTTCAAGTTATCCCTTTTTTCCAACGCAGCAGCCTTGGTTATATCCGCAGACGCAGGGTCAACCTTGGCAAAATGTTCAAGGGCAAGCAAATCTTGCAAGTCAATTCATGCAGGCCGCACCTCCTGATATGGTTCACTTATTTTCACTACCTGACTTTGTTCAGGACATGATGAAGCGTTTCTTTGCAAACTTGAAAGGGGATCCTGTTAAACCACCCTTCGAGCTACCGACTACCTTTGACAAGTTTCCTCCGCATATATCCGCATACCCGTTTCCATCAGCACCAAAGATACCTAGCACGTTGGGTACTTACAATGGCCTGACCGATCCAGATAATTTTTTACAGCGTTTCGAAGGCGCAATGCGCACTCAAGGCTGGGTGGATCCGGTTGCGTGTCAGATATTTCCTATGACACTACAGGGTATTGCTCGTGAGTGGTTTAATAAGTTGTCGGCGGGTAGTATTGCCGGGTTTATGGATCTGCGGACAAAATTTTTACTGCAATATCAGAATAAGAGACCACGCAAGCGCACTCACATTGAATGCCATGACATCGTGCATAAGTCCAAGGAATCTTTGGTTGAATTTCTCACAAGATATACTAACGAGTGTCTGCGCATACCAGATCTCAAACCAGAGCAACAGATTTTCGGACTCATACATGGTATAAACTCAGAACGTCATCCAACACTGGTAAGGCGTCTGCGCCATACAGTCCCAACAACTTATACTGAGGCGCTTAATGAATGCCACGACTATATGCGGAGTGGCGAAGATAATGACATCCCAACAGCTAGCTCACGCAACGAGAGGAAGGACGACGATGATCGTTCGCGCGATCAAAATCGCGGTAATAACTCTCGCGGAAGGTATCCTAGCGGTGGTCCTATCAGGAATGATAAAGGGAAATCAAATGGCAATTATCGAAACAATAATCAGCGCGGCATCAATAATCAGAACTATGCACTACTCAAAAGTTTGTCTAAAACGCCAAAAGAAATTTTGGCAACCGAACCGGTATGCGCAACCTTTGCGATTCCAACTCCGCTTACAGAATTTGGTAAGCGGGATAAAACAAAGTATTGTGAATTTCATGACGATTATGGTCACGACACCAATCGGTGTAAAAACTTGATGGAACGGGTTCTGGAAGCGCTTCGCGCGGGCAAATTGGATCATCTAAAACCAGCTAAAAAGGACAAGGAAAAGGCCGCAGAAGAGGCTTCGAAGTCTAAGACTTTCGCGTGGCAGAAAGTTGACAAAGCGAAAAATGCTGACTTAACCATTAACATGGTTGACACAGAGAAAATCAGCCAGCGGAGAAAGTACAATGATCATCAGGATTGGGAGCTTCTCCCAATCCCTTTCCCTCCTGTAATGTCAATTGATTCTATTAATGAGCCCATTATCATCAAGTGTCGCATCCCTGATTGCGGAATCCAGATTAAGCGCATGCATGTTGACACTGGCAGCGGTGTCGATATTATGTATGAGCATTTTTATCGTTTCCTTCCGGCAGAAGTCAAAGCGCAGTTACGCCAGCCTGATATTACGCTATCAGGGTTTTCTAGAGAAAACTCGTGGCCGCTAGGCTGGATAGAATTAATGATAGAGCTTGCAGATGACAGGAACCCGCAGATGATCAGGCATGAATTGGTCGATTTTTATGTGGTTCGTTCAACTTCACGATATAACGCACTGCTAGGGAGAAACTTCATACGGTGTTTCAACATCATCCCATCGGTAGTGCATGGTTTGATTAAGTTTCCCACAGTAGGAGGCGTTGCCACAGTTGCGTCACATTAAGCAACCGAGCTGTGTGGCTCTGTCGCATCTGTAAGCGCTCCTAGAGTAGGAGAGCAACTTGCAAACTGTGCAGTAATAGCAAATCGCTTGCATCCGGATAAGCGAATTACAATCGGCGCAGGCTTGTCAGCCAAAACGAAGGGTAAGTTGCATGGAATACTGTCAGCTAACGCAGATATTTTCGCATGGCGCGAGTCAGACATGACCAGGGTTCCGCGGGATATTGCGGAACATAAGTTAAACGTTAATCCATCATTGACACCAGTTAGGTAAAAGAAGCGGCATATAGCCCTAGACCGCAGTGATTGGTTGTACGCAGAGGTGGACAACCTTGTCAAAGTAAACATTCTGCGAGAAGTGTGTTATCAGACGTGGGTTGCAAATCCTGTGTTGGTAAAAAAGGCTGACGGTAACTGGAGAATGTGCGTTGATTTCAAGGACATTAATAAGGCATGTCCTAAGGACAACTACCCTCTCCCGGAGATAGACTGGAAGGTAGAATCACTATCGGGATTTAGGTACAAGTGTTTTCTGGACGCATACAAGGGTTATCACCAAATCTTAATGGCTGCGGAAGATGAGGACAAGACTGCTTTTCATACGCCGCAGGGTATCTATTGTTACACGAAGATGCCTTTCGGTTTAAAGAATGCTGGCGCGACCTATCAGCGTGTAATTGACGCAGCATTCAAGCACCAAATCGGTAGAAATCTTGAAGTGTACATCGACGAATTGGTAATTAAAAGTAACACCGAAGAAGACATGCTCGCGGACATCCTGGAAACGTTTGCATCTCTGCGCAGGATCAACATGAAGCTTAACCCGCTTAAATGTAGTTTTGGGGAAGAGGAAGGCAAGTTTTTAGGTCATGTGGTGACAGCGCGGGGTATCAAGGCCAATCCCAAAAAGATTGAAGCCATTGATAATTTGCCATCTCCGAAGACAAAGAAAGATGTGCAGAGTCTAACTGGGAAGCTTGCGGCTATCACACGGTTTTTGTCGAAAGCCGCAGAGCGACAGTTACCATTCTTCAACACTTTGAAAAATTGTTTGAAGAAAAAAGACTTCGTATGGACTCAGGAAGCAGAATCAGCCTTTCAGGAGATGAAAAAGGTACTTGCAGAATTACCAACACTTACTGCGCCAGTATCAGGAGAAACGCTAACGTTGTACCTCGCGGCATCGAAGGAAGCTGTCAGTTCCGTTCTCATCGCGGATCGCGAAAAGGTAATCCATTAGTTTACATGCTTTATTTATTTCGCAGAAACTTAACGATTGAAGTTTTTCTCAGACGCAAATGCCGATCTACTTCGTAAGCAAGACGCTGACATCAAGCGAAGTAAACTACTCACCTATAGAAAAGCTTGTATATGCGCTGGTCCATACGGCGCGGCGTTTGCGCCGATATTTTCAAGCACATCCAATCGTGGTCCTAACTGATCAACCAATCAAACAGGTTGGTAAACGCCTGCTTTGCGGTAATGACCGGGGTTACCGCATTGACTAACGCAATCATTTTTCTTTCAGGTGTTATACAAGCCGGAGATTTCTGGCCGAATGGCTAAGTGGGCAGTTGAATTAGGAGAACATGAAATAAATTTTTCTTCGCGCAGTGCGGTTAAGGATCAAATACTTGCTGATTACCTAGCAGAATTACCTGTGGATGTCGAGGCATCAGCAGAACATCAGGATTCACCTGCACCAACTTTGTCACCATGGGAATTGTACACCGATGGTGCGTGCAGCACATCTGGTGCAGGTGCGGGTGTAATTTTAACAGGCCCGGATGGCGAAGAGCATACATACACACTGCGGTTTAATTTTTCTGTTACGAACAACGAAGCAGAGTATGAGGCTCTGTTAGCAGGTATGCGCATTGTGCATAAGTTAAATGTTAAAATTTTACACGCATATGTGGATTCAAAGCTAGTATGCAGTCAAGTCAGCGGAGATTTCGAAGCGCATGACATAGCCATGCAGCAATATATATCGCTTGTTCACAACCTCGCTGACCAGTTTGAAGCTTTTCAAATCTCCCACGTAATGCGGGGGCAAAATAAGAAAGCAGATGCGCTAAGCAAACTGGCTGCCTTGGCTTTTGATCATATGGGGAAGAAAGTTCTAATAGAAGAACTCAATGCGAAATCCATTGTTATGATGTCTTTAGTGGCACCAGTTGAGGAATCAAGCTCAACATGGATGACGCCCATCGTGGCTTTTCTGCGGGATGGCACTTCTCCTGCGGATTCCGCTGATGCAAAGAAAGTCCGCGTTAAGGCACCGCTGTATGCCCTTGAGGGCGACGTCCTATATCGAAAGAATTATTTGGGACCGCACTTAAGGTGCATTGGCCCGAAAGAGGCGGAGGAAGTTGTACGCGAGGTGCATGAGGGTGCATGCGCACTCCATTCGGGGAACAGGTCCATTGTGTCAAAAATAATGCGGCTAGGATATTATTGGCCCACCATGTACGCGGATACTGCGCGCATAGTTAAGCAATGCGAATCATGCCAAATACATGCACCTATTAGCAGAGCACCTGCGCATCCAATGATACCAGTCTCCTCACCATGGCCATTCTGCAAATAGGCAATAGACATAGTCAGACCATTCCCAAAAGGCCGAGGTAATTTTATCATTTATTTTCTAAACATGCTACTCACATCAGTATCCTTTATATACCCCTCGTATAAAGGATCCTCCTTAAGGCTAGGAAACACGTTTTACTCCTTCTCGAGTACCTAACAAATATGATAGGTAAGAATTCTTAAGTTTACTAGAGCAATTATCTTGGGTACGATTATGACACTTAAACACTTGTCTTTATCTCTAACCTACTTAGCACTAAAATGGATCAAGCACAATATGTTAAGTTAAAATAATAGTCTTGCAATAATCAACAATAATCAACTTGCATTAACTAAAACTTGGTCAATTTGCAATTATCATAATACAAAAGACATAAGCATTACAATATTGCAAATCACACAAAACTTGAATGAATAAAACATATACTAATCGTTCATAAAACGAATAAAGTAAAGATTACTAGCCGCTCATATTGGTGATGATGAGCATGATGATCTTGTGCTGAATAATGAAGAACATGCCTTTGATATCGACTTGAATCTTTAAAAGAATTATGAACTTTGGTATTAGGGTTGTGTTTTGGCTCTAAAAACTAGAATGAGAGGTGATAAATTCGTACTCTAGGGTTCCCTTTATATAGGGGATGGTAAACTTGTTCCCTAAGAAAAAATCATTCAAAATGCAGATGCAGAAAAAATACACTAGCGTAATTTACGCCAGGTCTGGCGTAAATTATGCCACCATGCTAATGATTGGTGTAATTTTACGGCACCAAGTCCAGAATCGTCCTTTCCCAACTTTCCTCTTGGGTGTAAACTACGCCAAGGCTGGCGTAATTTATGCCAGTTATAAAATGCTGATGCTTTTCTGCTTTTAATAACTTTTTGCACAAAACGTCTTCAAAAGTCATTTTTCACCAAAATCTCATATCTTCTTCTTTTTATCTACAAAACGCTTCTAACTTTCGCCATTTATGAACTAAAACACGCATAAAATATGGAACGATCAGAGTTATTTGAGAGTTCATGGTGATTTATTTGAGGATTTATGCTTAAAAGTCAGAATAGTTGGTTGCGGTTCGAGTCGGGGATCAAAATATAATTTTTCGAGGCCAAAAACGAGATTTTAGAACCTCGCTACGCGAGAATTCCTTCCAGTTCGCAAGCTAGTGATCGAGCCAATTTCGCGTCGCGACCACATGAGAAATCGAACGCGAACAACAGACAAACAAGGCATCGCGATCCGAGCCTTGTGCCTTATATTTCTCGCGATCGCGAGGTAAGGACACGTAAGCCAAGATTGTTGCTAAAACCTAATTACAAGCTTTTATGTTCCATATCTTTTTCTACCTTTTCTCAGACAAGTTGTAGGGCGAGTTTTAGGGTTCTAAAACCTATCTTCATCAATTTCAAGGGATCTTAACTTCAAGATTGAAGATTGGGATAATCATTGCAATTGATAGTCTTGGTTTCTTTGATTCTAGTGATATTATCATGAATTCTTGTGTTTCTATTTGTTTTGTTGATTATCACATGAAAATGTTAGGCTAATCTCATTGTCTTAGTTCAGATATGATACTTTTATCTGTTGGATTATATATTGGATGTTCATGTTTGTTTGATTAATAATTAATGAGTTTGATCAAAAGATCTATTATTGTACCCCAAATGGGTGGTTGAGTGGTAGGGTGTTTGGGAGTCTCCAAATGAGACCTATGTTCAATCTTCACCAATCCCACTTTGGAACCTCTCATTTAAAAAAAAAAAAAAAAAAGATCTAGTCATGTAATTGCATCGAGTGATCGTTGTAATTAAGATTTTACGTGAGTTTAATTTAGATTGAATGTTAGTTGTTTAGTCAAAATATAGTTTAAATGAGGTTAATATGAGTTAATCAAGTTTAGTTAACTGGTTATACATTTATCAGATATTTAATCAGCTTTAACTAAAAAGGACAACCCACCTAAATTGTGAATCATCTAAGTGAACATTGATCTTTCTCTCTGGTTTATCGTTCACTTTATTTTTCGCGATCATTGTTTAATTAAATATCCAACTTTCGAAACTCTTTTCTTTAGAGTAATTAGTTGTGATTTAAATTCTGAACACGTTGCTCTTCATGGACGAACTTGAACTTGTTTGACTAGCTACATACGATTTAGACTAGTTATGCATCTGTATGGAGTTAAACCATAAGTTTTGTCCTAATTAAAATATATGTGGTTTCCCCATATCACAAGTAGACGATATATTTTTTCGATGGTTGTTCATAGATTACTGTGTAGCGAGTTTGGTCGTTTTTTTTTTTTTTTTTTTTCAATGACAAATGTTTGTTGGTGTTTAACATTTGTGTAACGCTTATTAGAGGTAGTATCAATGTTGTGTATTGTATAGATCTTTTGATCTTGTCAAACAGATTGATCAGAGTTTGTATCAAATTATTATTAATTATTAATTAATTATTAATCCTTGTATACTAAATGTGGTTGTAATGTATGTAGTTTTAGTTATATTTAATTGTAGTTTTGAGTTTGCACTCACATTACAAACGGTCTCTTAACTTCGCCTATACCCCTCAAATTTACACTTTCTCAGGGGTAAAAAGTGTAAACATATAAGTATGTAGTTTTAGTTATATTGGATTGTAGTTTTGAGTTTGCGTTCACATTACGAACGGTCCCTCAACTTCGCCTATATTTACAGAACGACCCTTCAAGTTTACACTTTCTCAGGGGTTAAAATTGTAAATATATAATTTTATTAAAATAAAAGAAACTAATTTCACCCGAATTTATAATGGACCCTATATTCTCGCTCGGTGCAAGTTAAATTCTTTCGAGACTACCATTCAATTACGAAAAATCTTACGAACCCAACGGGACTAACTATACGCGAAACGGACAATTTTTAAAAAAACGCCAACCCGTATCTTCCCGCTCGCCACGAGTTAAATTTTTTCGACTGCAGCGTCAGACTCGAAATAATTTTATGAACAAAACGAAACTAATCACGTTCAAAACGGACACTTTTTAAAAAACGCTAAACACAACGACAACCCGTATCTTTCTGCTCGCCACGAGTTAAATTTTTGAGACAGCACTGTTACACTCGAAAAAATTTATTGAATAAAACAAAACTAACTACGTTCAAAACGGATACTTTTTAACTCATGGGCCGTGTTCACCTCTGTAAATACACAACGCTACGTTAAAAATGAATACGCAGTCCGAAAGCCTCCGCCGCAACGCGCGGACCGGTCCGGACTAGTTGTATCTCAACTAGATCTCCCATCTATTATAATTTAATTTCGGTTTTTTCAAAAAAAAAAAAAAATAATAAATTTTTAATATCTTTAAATTTTGTTGGCCACCTGTGAATCTAAGGGGCAAGTAGGTGCAGAAATCAGAAAACATAAATAGAACAAAAAGAGCGTGTGTCAGTCACTAGTGTGGTCTTCACTCTTCACATTACGTACAAATTTTCTTCCGTTATATTTTTTTATAATACAAGACTACTTTTTATTTTATAAACTAAATTTTACATATATTGTACATCTTAAATTTAATACTGTATTTATTTATTTCTAAAATCCGGCATAGAAGAAAAAAAAAATATTTACAAAATTAGACGAATAAAAACATATTAAGATCATTGAAAAACAAGTGAGAGAACATATAAAAATTTGTAATTAGCATTTTTCAAAATTAATTATCCGATCCATTCATATTCATATTGAATATCCAAGCAGGGGTTTCAAATATAGCAGAAGCGTGAATGAAGCTCCACGCGGGACAGCCCATGGTTCCTCTTCATGGCACGTGTACGCCTACGTGGCACCTTGGATGACATCACATCTTATGATCACCACTTATCATTGAAAACGTTTTTGCTTTTTTTCAAGATTAAAATGCAATTCCCAATTTCTTAGTACTACGAATTCATATCAGAAAAAAAAGTCCACGATTAAGTTTAGCTTATTAATTTAATACAACTGAATTTCAACATTGATAACTAGACAGGGACTTATCTTTATTAAATTCGTAGATAAGATACAAACAGTGCCGTGCTTTGCGCGACTTTTAGTGAAATTATCAAAATTTTACGCATTAATTTTTAATTAGTCTTTAACAAGATGGTACTTTTAGAGTTGATTTCGTCTACAACAATGTGCATGATAAAATTATAAGGGCAATCACTCAATTTTCAGTTAGCTCGGAGTTCTCGCTTGAGAACCTTCGTAGTCACGAAGTACTAGTTTTTTATTTATTTATTTTTTGAACGATAGACAAAATTTTATAAAAACTAGTGAGAAGCTAGCAAAATGAAATTACAAAAAGTTCATAGGGTGTTGTAACCACTTCACCCAATTAATACTATGCTTATGAAAACGAGAAAACAACTAATTAAAATTAGCTAGTAACAACGATGCTCAACGATGTGTATGTGATACTTCTTGAATTTTCAGTCGTTGAAGATGATACTGTTGCATACCCGCAAATATTCCAAAATCCGAGCTGATAATGGTTCTTAAGATGATCAGTTGATTATCGATTATAGGGATTCAACCCATAACCACATGCCTTTAATAGAATTCCAAGATGGAAAATTGATGCCGATCCAAAGACTAACCTGATGGAGTAGTTTTTTACTGGGCCTTATGATTTGAACTTTAAGACCTCCTCATATTTTCATCTAGAGAGATGAAGTCTTTCAATGTTACCGTCCATTATGTAGGACGATCAGAGCGAGACATTTCAATTGTAATCATTTGTCTACTCTATCGGAACTTTACGATCGATATATATATATATATATATATATATATATATATATATATATATATATATATATATGCCAAAAAAAGTGATGAAGTTTTACTAGTATGTTCACTGCCTTATAAATTGAGAAATCTTATTCATATGTAATATGTATTAGTTATATATATATATATATATATTTTTTAACGGCAAGCTTGTATCAGTGTAACATTTATTTCAACGACACTCATCATTTGCAAACACACGCGCGTTCGGGAGGAAACCCGAATCGCATTACAGGAACCCGATCCTTTAACCATCCCGAGGGGCAGGCGGACCGGGTTTGAATCCTGAATGGATCCGGAAGAAAATCCCCCTGGGGTCAATCTGGATATCCATATTTCAGGCAGATTAGTTAATTGGATGGTCAGAGCGAGGCTCGAACCCATGACCTAACCCACAGCCCCAACACACAAGGTGAAGGGGATGTCGTTGAAGCAATGTATTAGTTATTATATTCTTTATATAGTGTTTACTAAATGGTCATTGGTCTAAAGTTGTGATGTGGTTCAGCGGTTGGTGGCCTACCTCCTTTAGGGGAGGTCAGAAGTTCGACCACCGTTGGCTACATATTAAAAACACAATTTCATCCATGTAATGAAATATTCACCCATAGCATTCCCATATCGTTTAGGGGGGGGGGGGTGGGGGGGGGGGGGGGTGGGGGGGGGGGTAATAAAATGTTATTTATTTCATTAATCAATTAAAGGATAAAAAAATATATACTTATTCTTTTTTTGGGACGACCTTTGTGGAACGACATGTCGTTGCGAAAGGCTACTTTGATTTTTTCGTAGCATTAAAATCTGAATTTTAACGAGCGTAAAAATGGCACGTTTCAAAACATCATATCTGATGTACGATTACGATATATTTCACAAACGTCACAATAACATTAAATAAAAGTCTAAAGCACAATTACACTAGATGTTCAAACTCAAAACTACATATATACTTGTGTCCGAATCAACGTTTAAACATTAAACATACACAAATTGTCTATCAAACAAGTCCAACAAACTACTTACCATTCTTCTTCGTCGTCTTCGTCTTCATTTTGGTTTAAATTGGAAGTCCAGAGAGCAGATCTTGCAAATGGAAAGGGATAACCATATAATTCGCGGCAAAGACTTCGACTATTTGGCTCAATTGTGGCGTAGCTAGGCTTGGATGTTTCGGTGGTGGTCCTCTACTTCGACTCGTGGATGATGAAGATGCAGAATTAGTAGTTGATATTGGTAACTTTCTTCCCACTCTGCGCTCGTGCCCACGTCGTTCTCCTAAAACTCTTTACATTATCTCTTTATTACATCTTCCCGGGTCCAATCTTCTCGTCTCCTTCATTTATTTCTACAAAGTTAAAAAATATTAATATTAGTATCATATAATAATACGATATCATTTAACTCATATTGACGTCAATTGACCCAATTTAAATCCAGTTGACTCTATTTGAACCCAATTGCCCTCTTTTGATCAAAGTTGACCCTATTTGAGCTCAATTGACCCATTTGACTCCCTTTGAGTTAGTATAACCCAAGTTGGATCCAGCTGACCTCATTTGACTCCCTTTGAATCCAATTGACCCAATATGAACCCATTTGAACTCATATGACCTTATTTTACGCAAATCGACCCTATTTGACCACAATTGACCCCATTTGACCTAATTTGATCCAAATTGACTCTTTGACCACAAGTGACCCATTTGACACTCTTTGACTCAACTTAACCCAATTTGAATCAAATTGAGCCAATTTAACCAAATTTGAATCCAATTGACCCAATTTGAATCCAACTGACCCCATTTGACCTCATTTTGACCCATTTGAATCCAATTGATACCATTTGAACCCATTTGACCTCATTTGACTCTATTTGACCCATTTTACCATAACCGACCCAATTAGAACCCATAATGACCTCACTTGACCCATTTTACCCCAATTGACACACTTTTACCCCTTTTGACTATAAAGATCCGTTACTTACGTAGATCATTTTCAAAATATCCTCAATCCATGCACCAGTTTTGTTATGTTTGTGAAAACTCTTGTAATTGTTGATAGGACTCGGGGGATTTTCAGCGGTCTACAAACACAAATTAAAATAAATTGAATCTATATAAATCAAATCAAATCTATCTAACAATTTAATACTTATATACAACAATACAAATACAACATTAATAACAAGAGAATTCAATTAATTTTCTAGACGGGTAGCGATAGACCTGCTACCATGCAAAACGTGGTATTGTACTTTAGCCCTATTTTTTTTATTCGTCGCAGAACGAGTCCGAAATTTTCGTGAACGCATTAAGCCCACAAATGGGTGCCAGATATCCTGTTGAACTTCTGTTGGTGGTTGTTGGTACGATTTTCCGTATAGCGGGTGTAAGGTACCAGTACAGGACACTATCCGCCTAGCGTAGAATGATTGTATGTTGATTGATGTTTGCCCTCGGGAAATAATCCCTGCTGACCCAAAACACGAATGAGATATCCGTGGGGTGGCCTCAATCAAACTGTGGATCAATCTGTAATTGATCTGTATAGGATTCTGATGCTAAGAGGTTAATGTTTTAGAGTGAGAAAGAACTGTATAAGAGAGAAAGTGTACTTCTCTCTGACTGAAGTTCCGATGTCAAATGTGGTGACCCAGGGGGTCTATTTATAGGCGTGAAATGTTCAAAATTCTCAGAATACACGTGTCAATTGCTGATTAAATCTGTTGTACGAAATATCCGTAACCGACTTTGATGCGACTGATGTGGTTGCGTGATACTCATGCGTCTAGTATAAGGGCTTAAGCATAGAAGCTGCCTGCAGGGCTTACGCATGATGATGGGCGGCCTGCTGAACGTTGGATGGCAAATGCTAAAACCGCCAAATATTGTTATCTTTTGTGCTCTTTGATCCATTTTTCTGTATAAAAATGGTGCTTTGATGTGTGTATCCTCTAGGATACACCATTAAGTCCCCCCATTTTAATGCCTTTATTTTTGCAAAAAATAAAGTCATTAAACTAAAAAAATAAAAGATGTCTTTTTCCTCGAAGACACAAAAAGCTGTAGCCGTCTGTTTTTATGTGCTGATGTCACACCTCCAATTATGATTTTTCCCCCAAAAAGTTTTTGATTTATTTTTAAAATTTAATTTTTTACCCGGATAATCTGGTTCATACATGTGGCTATATCATGCCCTTTCATCGTCCACCAATTTGACTATAAATAACCCGTTCCCCTTTCATTTTTCCTTTTCCGAAAATTAATCATTTGCTTTGAAGAGTATCTGTAATTACTTTCTAGGGTTCCTAACGACTTATTTGTGCAAGGTCAGTTGTCACTTATTATTCTCCTCTGTTTGTATTGTTTTGTTTTAAATTGCTACCATGGCCGAATCCAATAGCACATCTTCACAGAAAGATACAACTGATGTTAATACAATTCCTTCCAGCATCACCGAAGCCGAAATAAACCAATTATGCAGAGAGCATAGAAATTATAGATTATTAAACCATATGGTTCCTTCCTCTAGCGATAGAGCCAACAATCCTCCTGAGAAGATGATTACTCTCTACAAGCTTCAATTAACTGTAGGAAATCTCCGTATTCCTCTTTCCATCTTTCTTCAAAAAATACTTGCCCATTATGGGATAGGTCTTAGTCAAGTTCATCCTTTAGGTTTGCAAAAAATTTTACTTTTTGAAAGTTACTGTAATGCTGTAGAGGAAATACCAAATGTAAATATTTTCCATGAATTGTTTAGAACCCGATTAGTTAGCAAGTGTTGGTATACATTTGACTGCAAGCCAAACAAGGCTTTTACTGGTAAAAAGGAGACCTCTTTAAAAAACTGGAAAGAACCCTAATTCTTTGTTAATGAAAGCGTAATTAAAGATGTGTGGGCATGTGTCCGTGGATGGAGAAAAACCAAAATAGGGGTGAGTAAGTCTATTACTTTATCTGATGATGAAAGGTCAACCATTGAAACCTGGAAGATACTGCAACTTCCACAAAGGTCATATGGTGAATATGAAGCCATCTTAGTCCTCTGCAAAATGAGTAACAATTGGCGCGTTGGATATATGCCGGTGCTACACTGAAAAGGTTGTGGTAGACACCTTTATGAACATACTATGTTTAAATTATGTTATTGTTTTCTATATGTATCCTTATATGGTTTTTTTTGCTTGTTTGTTTGTTTTTCTGCTGCAGAAGAAGAGATGCAGGTTTACAGGACCTTTAAGAAAACCAACTTGGATCCTCTAGTCATATCTGAATGACCAAAAACGCATGCTGATATTGAAGCATACAAAGTAAAGGACGCAGAGTTTGAACAACAGTTGAAGAGCCCACAGCGGCCTGCTGAGGGTGGGGATGGTGGTGTTGCTCAACCGTCTTCTGATGTGGAAATTATTGAAACCACCTCTAAACTGCCTAGCGCCAAGAAATCCGCCAGGTGCTCAAAACATACAGGGAAGCGCCCAGTGAGTGAAGCTACTGAGAAGCCGAAGAGGAGAAGTATGCTACTCACCTATACTGTGTGAATAATACTGTCAATTTTTTTTATGCTATTTTGCATACTTATTTGTTTCTTTGTTTCATAGGAATGATTTTACCAGAAGAAAATGTTGAAACTACTACTGGTGATGATGATGAAGGCAATAAGGCTGTTGATATTGAAGATGATGATGATGATGATGAGACAAATGATGAAGAATCCCAAGATGATGATACTTTTTAAACACCCCCTTTTACCAACCCTCTAACCTCTAAGGGTACTGGTACTACACAATCTTCATCCTCTTCTCAACCACCATCTATGATTCCCCTGGCTGGGTTAAAAACATTTCTTGAAGATCCTTTAAACAAGTCTGATAAATTTGTTGATTTTTTGAAGGTATACCTTTTACTTAAAATACTGAAACTTATCATCAGATTCTCAATAAATAACACCTGTCTTTTATATGTTTTTTGTATAGGCAAACACAGTTGCTGAGTTATCTTCCTCTCTTTCTACCATGACTCATAAGGAGAGTTGTCAATCTACTGCTGCAGCCTTGGTACTCCTATCTAAGCATGTGGTTCATGGCCTAAAAATGCAGGAGGCCCAGGAGTCTATTGTAGCCAATGCTATTCATAATTCCTCAAAGCTAAAAAAGCTTGAAATTGATTTGCAAGATGCGAACTTGAAATTGAAAACTACAGTAGAATTGACGAAGAAAAAGGATGAGACAAAGCAGCTGGTGGAGAGTAAGTATGTTACGGAGAGAGTTGAGAAGGAGAAGGTGATTGAAGAGAAAGAACCCTTGTTGAAGGAAAATGAAGAATTGAAGAAAATGTTAGAAATAGAGAAACGTGTTGCTGAAGAGTACACTGTTGTTGCTGCTACTCCGAAAAAGGATTTTATTGACTTGAAGGTTGCCATTCCTACCCTTGTACAGAGGGTATTGAGTTCTGGGCTTGTTGGCCAAACCTTTCACAAGTATCTGCAAGCTTCCATTGAGAAGGACATTTCAGATGCTGTTGAAGAAATTTTAAATACCCTTCCTGATAGACTAGATCCTTTACCTACTATAAATACAAAACATATCAAGCCTGATACTGAGACTAAACTGCAGGCTGCGATAAGTGAAGTGTCTACATTGAAAATTGTTTCTGTTGCAGAAGTGTGTGGGAGGGAAGATGCCTCTGTAAAGGATATTTTAGAAGTGCCCATTTGAAAAATACTTTGTAACCTGCCTGTAATAACATTTTATGACTTGTCTGTATTAATTAGTTGTGTACTTTGCTATCTCTTTGGAATTGACATGCTTCTTTATGCTTAACATATTCTTGATGTTGTAAATGTGTCTAGCTATAGAAAGCTTGAGTACCATATGTCATTTTATACAAAAGATTTTTCCTTGAACTGATTTTGATATGGCATATGTATGAATCTTTCATCCGTTGTCCGCTCTCTACCAAAAAGTCTTTTCAGCCATCAGTGTTATAATGGTACATTTATGAATTCGAGAACTGTTGCTATTATATGGCATAATGTATATGATTTATCAAAATTTTATGTTTGCTTCTCATTAGCTTATGAGTAAAACATATATGTCTTGGTTATACAATGTATCAAATATCAAATCGCTATCCGCCCTCCGTTCTGCATAAGGGCGTTAATTATGTAAAGATGTGTTAAATATTTGTGATCAATTTCTGTAACGACCCAACATCGAATAACTAAAAACGACACCTTATTTTTTTTTTAAACGGATAAGTAAACTGGCCAGGCCAGTTGCGCGGTGCGCGCAGACATGTGCGGCGCGCATTAACACATGAAACCAGATCAGAAATAAGACATGCCAGTTTCCTGAATTCCCACTCATTTGCACGGTGCGCACATAGGGCTATTGCCAGTTTTTCATATAGAAGGCCAAAATTCAGAACCCCAACCACACGACATAAATTCGATTACAACCCAAAGTAGTTTACATAATTTCGAAGATTAGAGTTCACAGAAGGGCACGACGACCCGTACAACACCAAAGTATTTTCGACCCACGAGTTTAAGTACCAAACAAAAGACGAGCATGGTGTTTTCGATTAAACTACCCAAAACCTAAGTCAAAACATAAAAGCCTCCACTATCAAATCCAAAGAGGTTAAATCTCTAATCCAAACGTATACCCTTTCCCTTGTCCACGCCGGAGCCTATAAAAAGGTAAAAAAATGAGAGGGTAAGCAAAGCTTAGTGAGTGCAACAATTATACATACACATATATAACCCATCTATTTGTAATTACCCCCACCAAATACCTCGTACGAACTTGTAACCCAAAAAGCATGTCACCGTACTCGTAATACTAACAAGTTGTATAATATCACAAAACTGCATTAGCATATACTCAACACAATATATATAATATGCTAAACAATCAACAAACCTGCATATGGTTAACCATAAACGATATGGTGCTACCGGCTCGATGGTTCACACCATATGCATTTGATTCATACTCTTTTATAGTGCTACCGGCTCGTGGTTCACACTTTGTTTTATAGTGCTACCAGCTCGATGGTTCACACTTGATGCTACCGGCTCGATGGTTCACATCATGATTTTATAGTGCTACCGGCTCGATGGTTCACACTTTGATACTACCGGCTGGTGGTTCACATCATAATTTTATAGTGCTACCGGCTCGTTGGTTCACACTTTGACACTCGTCACATACATGTTATGGCACTACCGGCTCGATGGTTCGTACCATAACATTCACAAATAAAAACGCCATATACACATACGTATAATTACTCCACTCACCTTATAGTCTTTTGTGAAAGTTAGCTGAACTTGCAACCTTCAACGTAACGTACCTATTACATTAGGCACATAATCAAACACACAATCAAGTTGGTCAACCAACTCACTCACCAACTTAGCATCATTTCGACCCTTGGTGCAATTCCGACCCATTTACACACTTAACCCTAAAATTGGGTCAACTTCGACAAAACCCTGTCGCTAGCCAATTATGGTCTTAATACCCATATAATCACAAGTTTAGTGTGTTAACATACTTATTTAACAACTTAGGTCATCAAAGACCCGTTTGACCCATTTCAAGGTTTACAAACCCATTTGGGTCACCACATACCCAAATAACACCCACTCACATAACATCTAGGTGTGCTAGTAGTTAACTAACCAATTTAAGGTTCATAAACACATTTAACATTTCAAAACCCTAAGTTAGTCATCTTTGAGTCCTCATGACTCAAACTTACCCCCAAACCCCTAAATTACTAACAAATGGGTTTTATGTTCATCACTAACCCAAACCCTAACCCTAACCCTTATACAATTAAAACTAGGAAATCAAGGTTAAGACTTACCGCTACAATCAAAATGTAACTAGGGACTAGATGAACAACTTTAAAATTCGAGCTTCGACCTGAAATGAGCTCCTTCCTCCTTTGCTTCAGCTTTCTCACACTAGAACTTCCTCTCTCTCTATAATTGATGTGGGAGTGATAAAGTAGATGAAAATGAAGTTATAACATCAACCAAACTGATCTTGGGGCCTTAAACTCGTCCCTCAAGTGAAAGTACCAAATTGCCCCTTTAAAATATCTAAAAAGGTAGAAGTGAGCGGTCAGCTCGATATGCGCACCGCGCACTTCCACTTTTACAGATTCCAGCCTTTATTTTTGTATATAAAATGTACAATTTATATTCGGGTCTTACAACTCTCCCCCACTTGATTCGGATTGCGTCCTCGTAATCCACGCCGCATGACAAGCAAGGAGATATACCAAAACAAACTCTTCGGGTTCCCACGTGAACTCGGAACCTATACTACGACGCCATTGAACTTTAAAAGTTCTCACCTCTTTATTTCTAAACACTTTCACCTTCTCATCAAGTATAGCTATCGGATCCGCGACATAATCTAACTTGTTGTTTAGCTCGATCTCGTCCAATGGCACTCATGATGAATCATCCGCAAGACACTTACAGAGATGGGAAACATGAAATGTATTATGGATCCCCGCAAGCTCTTCGGGTAATTCCAAACGATACGCAAATTTACCAACCCGAGCTAAAATTTTAAATGGCCCAATAAACCAAGGAGCTAACTTTCCCCGTTTGCGAAACCAAATAACACCTTTCCATGGCGAAACTTTAAGCATCACCATGTCACCTTCTTGGAACTCAATCAGTCGCCTACGCTTTTCGGCATAAGACTTTTGTCTATCTTGCTCCACCTTAAGTCGAGTTCGAATCATCTCAATTTTACTATTTATATCTAAAACCAAATCGGTACTCCCGATTTCTCTTTGTTCCACTTCACCCCAACAAATCAGAGTTCGACACCTATGCCCATAAAGCATCTCGTAAGGTGGCATCCCGATACTAGTATGATAACTATTATTGTACGAGAATTCCACCAACGGCAAGTGCTCATCCCAACTACCGCCAAAATCAATATTACACGCCCGTAACATATCCTCCAATGTTTGATTCGTACATTCAGTTTGATCGTCCGTTTGAGGATGGTACGCCGTGCTCAATTTCAATTGTATACCCATATCTTCATGAAATTTTTTCCAAAACCGAGATGTGAAACGAGTATCTCGATCCGAAATAATAGATATAGGAACCCCGTGTCTCGATATCACCTCCTTGATAAACAATTTAGACAAGGTCTCCGACGATATCGCTTCCCGAATGGGAAGAAACAAAACACTCTTCGTCAAACGATCAACTATCACCCAAATCGTATAAAATTGGGTTCTCGCCATCTTTGGTAACTTTGTGATGAAATCCATGGTAATGTGCTCCCATTTCCATTTCGGAATTTCTAACGGTTGTAACATACCATACGGCTTTTGGTGTTCGACTTTAACTTGCAAGCATGTGACGCATTGTTCAACATATTTAACAACATCACGTTTCATGCCCGGCCACCAATACTCTTTCTTCAAATTATAACGACCCTCATTTTTCCATTCTATATTTCTCATTTTTTTCATTCTATACTTTTCCTTATTAAATGCCCAACAAAATAATTAACCTTAATAATTAAAATTTAATCGATAATTGTTAAGCGTTAATAATTATAAAATATAATAATTAACTTTGTACAATAATCGACAAGTTAATAAAAATAATAAGTTAATAAAATTTTGTGAATAAATAAATAACTTTAAAACTTGTGTAATTAAAATAATTAAACTAGGATAATTAAGGAGTCATTTAAGCAAATTAAAGTACAAGGACTAAAGTGAAAAATCACAAACCTTAACCCTAATAACCCTAGACGATTTTGGAAGGGTAAAATTACCCTCCTACCCCTCAAAATTTTGGCCAAATCCATCCCCCATAACCCCTTTTCCAAGCCAACTTGTTCCCTAAGTAATTCCTTATTAATCCCTAAATCTAGAATCCTCCTATCCTTACTATAAATAGAGACCTAGGCTAACCCATTCTATGTACCAAATCATAATTACATCTCTCTCAAAATATCTCCCATCTCTCTCTAATTTTCGGCCAAAGCCGAAAATATCACCATCATCACCATCGAAATCCACCACCACCTTCAAGGGATTTCCAAGTGATCTTCGAGTTGTTCTTCGCGTTCTTCGTGTTCTTCAAGGATCTTCAAGAAGTTCTTCAAGTTTCTCAAGGCTTTAATCTTCAATCTTCATTGTGTTCTTCTTTTCTTCGTTAGTTATCTTCGAATCTTCAAAGGTATAACATAAACCCTAAACTATTTACATAAACTTTGATCTTTGTTAATTCATATTCATATTATAAACTTGTTATACATAAGTAAATACATAAACACCTAGATCTATACATGTAAAAAAAATATAAACCTATATATGTATGTATGCATGTCGACTAGAAAAAAAAAGGGGAAACTTTGATCTTAAAACCCTAGGTTATTACCTGAAAGATTTGTTATGGTTAATTAAGGAAACAATATAAACCTACATATATACATATCGACACATATACATATATACATGTAAAAAACATATTTTGTATATACATATATATATACACGAAAATATATATATATATATATATATATATATATATATATATATATATATATATATATATATACTAAACTGTAATTACTTAAACCCTAAACCTAATTAATTATTAAACCCTAATTCATTAAACCTAACCCTAATTATTTCATACCACTTTAATTATTAAAACCCCAATCATTACCTAATCATTACTACATTAAATAAAACCCTAATTTACTAACCCCTAATTTATTAAACCCTAGGACATTAATTACTAAACCCTAGTTATTAAATACTACTTTAATTAACTAACCCTAATTAATGAAACCCTAATACTACTTATACTATTAATAAACATGTATACATTATTACTATTACTAACACCTATAACCTACTACTTATATTGTAGCACATAAAAACATTTTGGGATATGTATTAAAGATGTATAGATCTTCGAACTTTCTTGACGAATGGTTTCTACGAAACTCTAGGCGGAAGGGTTTGGATTTCTGATTTAAAGGGTCCTATAGCTCAAGCCCCTAGACCTGAAATGGCCATTCGAAGAGAAAGGGGTGATTGGAAGCTTATCTAATACGGCAAGTATCCTAAAATGGAAAACACTCTTAAAGTAGAAACTTTCTAGTTATAGAAACTTACTAAGATAAGAAACCTACAAAAAGTAGAAACTTTCTAAAAATAGAAACTTACTAGGAATAGAAACTTAGTAAAACAAACTATACTTAAAACACTATCATACTTAAACATTTATTTAAACATGGGCAAAAACACTTACTACTCTTAAATGTCATAGGTTGACTTTTCTGCTCACTCGTCCAACTTTCTATTCCGAGGAATAACTAGCTCTCTCTACTTACTTAGGTGAATTCATAGCCCCACTTACTATTGCGCAACTTATTTACTTTTATTCTTGGGGTGAGACACATGCTGTTTTTACATTTTACAATTTAGACACAAGTACCAACTGTTAAAACTATGCTATACCCGGCTATGTCTGTAACAACCCAAACCAAACCACGACAATTCCCGTTAAATTTTACAACAAAAAAAAAAAAAATCTGGTGCAGTTCAATTGCGCGGCGCGCCAGGTGGGTGCGCGGCGTGCCAAACCACCTGGACAGCCCGCTGTCCCCGGAAGTCAATTTAACGAAAATGTTCGACTAGTTCCCGACATTTTTAGCCAAAACGCTTTCAACCATGAATTCATATATATAAAACTAGCACGTTTAATTAATAAAATTAAGTTTACGGAGTGGGTCCGACATCGACCCATATTACCACCTTAAGTACCAAAAATACAATTTTTGACTTTAAGATTTTAATACAAAACAAAGCCGAGCATGGCGATCAGGAATATACTACCCAATCCTAAACAATCCAAAAGCAAGTCACTAAAGCAACTATGCAAGTCTTCTAGTCCTCGCGCTTACCCGAGCCACCATCCGCATGCAATCTATAAAAAGAGTCAACAACGAGAGGATAAGCTAATGCTTAGTGAATGATAATATACTACATACATATATATGTGTAAAATGAATACGCCACACAAAAAAAATACCGCATACCGAAGCATCCAAGTATAAAGCATCTACACTAAGCATACCGTACGATCTAAGCAACGAGCTAAAGATACAACACAAAAGATAGTCCACCAACGACAAAGTAAACATCGCCAAATAGCTACACCCGGAGGGTTAGCTACAACACAACAACACATTAATATAATACAATAATAATAATACACAAGGTTAACCCCTTAACCTCAATCACACGAACATTGGCCGAACAACCCGAGCCTTGTGAATTCGCACAACCCGAAATTCACTTCTCAACCATAAGATGACCGAACAACCCGAGTCATCGTGAATCCGCACTACCCGAGATCCACTACCTCAATAAGGTGACCGAACAACCCGAGTCACCATGAATCCGCACTACCCGAGATTCATTTCTCATTACTAAAGCCCACGGTCACGGGATTATAAAATTCACCACATCGGGGTCATCCACAACACAACCATATCAACCCTTCGCCATTAGGGTTATAACAACCAAATCACAACCATGTGTGATAATGAGCACACAAAATGTGCACCTCGCCAAAGATGGTCAACCAAAACGCACAACCGTGCCAATTGGACTTATACACAAGTCCATCAAGTCCACCTATATGTGAAGTGAGCTCTATAACCGAGAATCACTTCACCCGACCCGCACCCATCCTACACATACATATGCACATAGGATATTATCACTCACCTTGAAGTCTTGAAGAAAGCTTCCAAGTAATCCGCAACTCGTCAATGGAAAGTACCTATTCCATTATCACAAATATCACAACACAATTAGGATGGATTTAGAAACCACCCAATTCGACCCTTAGTGCAATTTCGACCCAAATGCACTTCCAAGCACAAACCGTATCCGAACTAACCAATAATCACTAACACAAGTGAGAATGGTCATAATATGCTAAATAAACCCGAACTCAAGTGTTAAACACGTGTCATACCCATTTTGACACTTAAACCCTAATTTTGACCCATAAAGGTCAAAATCTCATCATTTACAAGTTTGACACCAAAACACATTTAACTCGGTTTAATACTTCAACTTAATCCATTTTAAGTTTATAAACCTCATTAATTCGCCAATCGGCTCATAATTACCACCAAAACCTAATTTGACCCAAGGTCACAATTAGTCACCCAAATTACCCTAAATGGGTTCCAATACTTCCATAATCACTAATCCAAGTGATTAAACTCCAAACCAAAGCCTAATCAAGGCCAAAACGTCATCCAACCCAAAACCCGCCAAGTGACAAGAATAACTAGTCACCATAAACCCATTTCATCACCTAAGTGGGTTACTCAACAAATTAACTCAAAACCCTAAATTGAATATCAAGTTAAACAAATGAAATTCGGAGTTTGAGCTTACCAATACCACCACAACGTAGCTAGGAACGAGGAGAACAACTTTAAAACCCGAGACTTTGAACGATTCGAGCTTCTTCCTCACCAAAACCTTCAATCTCTCTCCAAGCCTCTCTCTCTCTCTCTCTAAGAATGGATGAAGATGATGAGTGGATGTGAATGGGATCCAAAACTGATCCAAACTAGCTCATAAGCCTCACAAATCCGGCCCCATGTGATTTTACCCTTTTACCCCTCATTAAAGCAATTAAAAAATAAAGAGGGTTCTGTCAGCAGCAATCGGCGCGGCGCGCCCCAACCCTGCGCGGCGCGCAACACAGCTGAACCAGATTCCTTTGCATATTAATTCCATATAAATATTAAACGAAGCCTGATCTCATATGTCTTTTATAAACAAGTATACAAAATAAATATTCGGGTCTTACAACTCTCCCCCACTTAAACTTGATCACGTCCTCGTGATCCTCATCACTTGACCAAACGGACTCCACTTTACGGTCCTCAACATAAGTCCAATCCGACTTTCCTAAGCAATTTTTCCCAACGAATCGCCTTCCACAACTAAATCGTCACCCGCGATTTATCAAATCCACAATCCGAGCACTAACACCATGCTCATTCCCTA
This sequence comes from Rutidosis leptorrhynchoides, assembly GCF_046630445.1. Lineage (NCBI taxonomy): Eukaryota > Viridiplantae > Streptophyta > Magnoliopsida > Asterales > Asteraceae > Rutidosis > Rutidosis leptorrhynchoides. The sequence continues at coordinate 218,092,255 of NC_092338.1, read as the reverse complement.
ACACTGGGAAAAACCCAACCAATCTCATACCGAGATATTAATTTCTTAGTGTACTATTACCGAGTACAACGCTAAAAGCAACCAAGTCTCAACCTAAAGTCAACAATCCGAAACGATGAAGACCGAACCAAACGAATCCTTGCGGATAACACCAATCACTAGACATCCTTTGTAGTGCGCTATACGACCAATACGCCAATACTGTAACATCATAATCCAACGGTTAGAACCGATAGCGTCCAAAACGACTATGGCAACGCTAAACCCGAAGGTGTACAAAATCAACTCTCGTCACACCCGTGACAACATGTGAGCGAAACACGGCTATCGCATCACTAATCACACAACATGGTCCTCACGACCCCACTACCGGCGTATAAAACAACCAATAGATCAAACCACACGGTCCTCATGACCCCACCATCGGTGTATAAAACAACCAATAGATCAAACCACACGGTCCTCATGACCCCACCATCGGTGTATAAAACAACCGATAGATCACAACTCAACATGGCCGAAACAACCCGAGCCAAAACACATATGGAGGATGGTCGAAACAACCCGAACCTTAGTGAATTCGCACAACCCGAAATCCACCAACCCAATCCATATATCTCACAACAGAATGACCGCACAACCCGAGTCATCGTGAATACGCGCAAACCGATATTCACTACCACTGCCACATAGTGTAACCGAGGATGGCCGTACAACCCGAGCCTTAGTGAATCCGAACTACCCGACATTCACTACCTCAAACTATGAGCCCAACCAAAAGGGACAATCGTACTACCCGAAATATTGTGAATACGAACAACCCGATATTCACGTCCCACAACACAACTCTCTTGATGAAGTCAGCGGACCCCGAAGGTCATGCTCCACCAATCTCAATACCGGATGAAGTCAGCGGACCCGAAGATCATGCTTCACCGATCTCAACACCACGCTCATGACGAAGTCAGCGGACCCTAAAGATCATGCTCCATCAGTCACGTACTCCCATGATGAAGTCAGCGGACCCTAAAGATCATGCTCCATCAATCAACCATACCATAATGAAGTCAGCGGACCCGAAGATCATGCTTCATTAATCGTCAATCCCATGATGAAGTCAGCGGACTCCGAAAGTCATGCTTCATCAACCACATACCATAATCGAGCAAGAACCACCTATATCAAGCATAGGTACCGAACAAGAATTCTCCAAAAGAGAACCCGACACACACCTTCCTTAACCGAAGGATTTCACCTTGCTCACCAAACACGTCCATTATCTCTCAACGAGATTTACCTCATTACCACCTCGGTGGTAATTCCAATCCAAACCATAAGTACAATTTATCCGAAATCGTACCCTACCACAAATCGACCAAAACTAGGTCTCGACAAAAATTTCCGGATCTACCAAAAGCATCATCCGAAATATCACACTAAAACTTCCTCGTGCGGGAGTGCGACTCCCCCACTTGGAACCACGTTCCTATCTCACAACTCGTACAACCGTACAATGCTACCAAAGGTAGACTTTACCGACGATTGGGTACACACGACCCATCACTACACCTTGCTCCAACCTTGAGCATACAAAGGATTTCAATCAATCCTTAAACACTTTGAACGAAAAGTGTAGCACGATTACACAAACCATACCCTCGCAATTATCCAATTGCTTTAGTTTGTCAAGTTTCACTTAGTCACTCATGTACCTAAGGGTTTCTCCCGGGACCCTAAGTACAATGTAACCACAACACAATCGGAGTCGACACCACGCTAGTAGGTATAAAAGAGGCACCTAATGTCGCGTCATAAAGACTCCATTACCAACATACGTCAAGATTTTAAACACTCGATCTCAAAGGTTCCAATCACCCGACGAACCCCATGGTTCATCACTTCAACACAGAAGCGAACACGCGCTTAACAATCGAACACCAAATCCATTTCCGTGGCTTGGTAGTAACATTTCCCAAATACTAAGGAATGCTTGGTTGCACCAAGTCTTACGCCCTTCGTCCCAAAAATCAAACATCGTCACAGGGTACTTCCATTAGGAACGTCACCCTTAACAATAACATGCGCAACACAATGCATCTAACAAATCCGAACCTAAACGCCACATAAATAAATATTCAAAAGACATATTTATTAAAAAGAAAACGTACCTCAACGTCTCCTTGCGGCATTCGCCGCCGCCAACTCGGGACAATCCGGCTTGCGATGTCCCTCTTTATGACAATAGTAGCACAATCCATCATCACTTCTCGGCATTGTGCATTCCCACAACTTGTGACCCCTAACGCCACAATTGAAACACCTAGGCGCACGAGAATCCATCGCGCCCTTTACCACATTACTCGTACTCGCACTCGGACCCTTAGTCCTCTTACTCGGAGCACCATAAGAAATAACCCTTCTCTCACTTGAAGGTTCGGCCTTTTTCGATCGCGTATAAGACTCGAAACCTCTAGCCACCGCAAATAACTCCGCAAACGACTTCGCGTAACCCCGACTAATTTTGCTTTTCAAGTCATCGCTCAAAGTTCGATAGAAATCCTCCATCAACAAATGATCGTTTCCCAAATATTCCGGGCAAAAACGAGCCTTCGACATAAAAGTCGTCTTTAAAGTATTCAAGTCCATAGAACCCTGTTGCAAATTTCGCAACTCACAATGCAATTCCGATAAATCGGCTGAAGTTCGGAACTCCTCGAAGAATTCCTCCTTAAATTCGTCCCATGATAATGCCATAAACGTCTCACCACCGACAAGATCAATCTTGCCATCCAACCAATCCTTCGCCCTACCTCGCAACAAACTAGTCGCGAGTCTCGTCTTTTTCTCGGGTGGGCATTCCATAGTACGAAAACACCCTTCGACATCCGAAACCCAAGTCGTACTCACCAAAGGATCCGGTTTCCCATCATACACAGGGGGTTTAGTCCTCATGAAGCTCTTAAGACAACGCTCCATTTCACCCCTATTTTGGAATTCGGAATACTTCCCATCCATTTCTTCTCGAAACGCCCTCATTTGCTCCGCAACGACGGCCGTAACTCTAGCGTTAAATTCCGTGTCGTTCATCTCGGTCTCGTTTCGCGTCGTCATTCTAAAGAATGCAAAACGATTAGTCCACGCACGTATAAAACGACACGCACAACACCCTCCCATCTTGCTAAACACTCGTCGTACATCACTTGTTAGACACGATTTGCACCCGTAATAAGGTCTGCAAGTTCTTATTACGCACGCACGCCGCATCGACTCGTTAGTACAACGACCGCCTCGCTCGATGCTATAAACAAACACAAACAAAATTCTACGCGATAGAAGCACACGCGAGAATTACACCACAACACAAATAATATATTAATAATATCCGCATTACTAATATAAACGTTAGTCGACCTATAAACAAGGCACTAACTAAACCCGTTCCTGACCCGTAATCCTACAAGTCCCGCAACAAATTACGCGCACACAAAAGTCTAAGTCTAGGCACCTATCTCAAGTCACCTAAATCCCTTAGACCATGCTCTGATACCACTTGTAACAACCCAAACCAAACCACGACAATTCCCGTTAAATTTTACAACAAAAAAAAAAAAATTTCTGGTGCAGTTTAATTGCGCGGCGCGCCAGGTGGGTGCGCGGCACGCCAAACCACCTGGACAGCCCGCTGTCCCCGGAAGTCAATTTAACGAAAATGTTCGACTAGTTCCCGACATTTTTAGCCAAAACGCTTTCAACCATGAATTCATATATATAAAACTAGCACGTTTAATTAATAAAATTAAGTTTACGGAGTGGGTCCGACATCGACCCATATTACCACCTTAAGTACCAAAAATACAATTTTCGACTTTAAGATTTTAATACAAAACAAAGCCGAGCATGGCGATCGGGAATATACTACCCAATCCTAAACAATCCAAAAGCAAGTCACTAAAGCAACTATGCAAGTCTTCTAGTCCTCGCGCTTACCCGAGCCACCATCCGCATGCAATCTATAAAAAGAGTCAACAACGAGAGGATAAGCTAATGCTTAGTGAATGATAATATACTACATACATATATATGTGTAAAATGAATACGCCACACAAAAAAAATACCGCATACCGAAGCATCCAAGTATAAAGCATCTACACTAAGCATACCGTACGATCTAAGCAACGAGCTAAAGATACAACACAAAAGATAGTCCACCAACGACAAAGTAAACATCGCCAAATAGCTACACCCGGAGGGTTAGCTACAACACAACAACACATTAATATAATACAATAATAATAATACACAAGGTTAACCCCTTAACCTCAATCACACGAACATTGGCCGAACAACCCGAGCCTTGTGAATTCGCACAACCCGAAATTCACTTCTCAACCATAAGATGACCGAACAACCCGAGTCATCGTGAATCCGCACTACCCGAGATCCACTACCTCAATAAGGTGACCGAACAACCCGAGTCACCATGAATCCACACTACCCGAGATTCATTTCTCATTACTAAAGTCCACGGTCACGGGATTATAAAATTCACCACATCGGGGTCATCCACAACACAACCATATCAACCCTTCGCCATTAGGGTTATAACAACCAAATCACAACCATGTGTGATAATGTGCACACAAAATGTGCACCTCGCCAAAGATGGTCAACCAAAACGCACAACCGTGCCAATTGGACTTATACACAAGTCCATCAAGTCCACCTATATGTGAAGTGAGCTCTATAACCGAGAATCACTTCACCCGACCCGCACCCATCCTACACATACATATGCACATAGGATATTATCACTCACCTTGAAGTCTTGAAGAAAGCTTCCAAGTAATCCGCAACTCATCAATGGAAAGTACCTATTCCATTATCACAAATATCACAACACAATTAGGATGGATTTACAAACCACCCAATTCAACCCTTAGTGCAATTTCGACCCAAATGCACTTCCAAGCACAAACCGTATCCGAACTAACCAATAATCACTAACACAAGTGAGAATGGTCATAATATGCTAAATAAACCCGAACTCAAGTGTTAAACACGTGTCATACCCATTTTGACACTTAAACCCTAATTTTGACCCATAAAGGTCAAAATCTCATCCTTTACAAGTTTGACACCAAAACACATTTAACTCGGTTTAATACTTCAACTTAATCCATTTTAAGTTTATAAACCTCATTAATTCGCCAATCGGGTCATAATTACCACCAAAACCTAATTTGACCCAAGGTCACAATTAGTCACCCAAATTACCCTAAATGGGTTCCAATACTTCCATAATCACTAATCCAAGTGATTAAACTCCAAACCAAAGCCTAATCAAGGCCAAAACGTCATCCAACCCAAAACCCGCCAAGTGACAAGAATAACTAGTCACCATAAACCCATTTCATCACCTAAGTGGGTTACTCAACAAATTAACTCAAAACCCTAAATTGAATATCAAGTTAAACAAATGAAATTCGGAGTTTGAGCTTACCAATACCACCACAACGTAGCTAGGAACGAGGAGAACAACTTTAAAACCCGAGACTTTGAACGATTCGAGCTTCTTCCTCACCAAAACCTTCAATCTCTCTCTAAGCCTCTCTCTCTCTCTCTAAGAATGGATGAAGATGATGAGTGGATGTGAATGGGATCCAAAACTGATCCAAACTAGCTCATAAGCCTCACAAATCCGGCCCCATGTGATTTTACCCTTTTACCCCTCATTAAAGCAATTAAAAAATAAAGAGGGTTCTGTCAGCAGCAATCGGCGCGGCGCGCCCCAACCCTGCGCGGCGCGCAACACAGCTGAACCAGATTCCTTTGCATATTAATTCCATATAAATATTAAACGAAGCCCGATCTCATATGTCTTTTATAAACAAGTATACAAAATAAATATTCGGGTCTTACAATGTCCGACAAAGTCCCTACATTGATATTTTTAATTGCTACTTGCATGCTTAATTATTGGGGGTCGGCCTATCAGGAGTAATGTCCCCGATACATTTTACTAAGTCTTTGTATTACTTAATAATGAAATTAAACCGACAAGTATAAACGATAACTTGTCTTGGGGCAAACTTGAACGTTTAGTCTAAATATCACGCATTGGCATAACTTTTTGATCCTGCGGGAGATCAACTTTACAACTAAATCTTGTGGTCTAAAATAACGGTCAAACTTTTGTTAAACCTATGAAATTCACTCAACCTTTTTGGTTGACACTTTAGCATGTTTTGTCTCAGGTACTGTTTGATTCAAGCTCTTATACTTACTGCTTATGTGATGCTACTTGGACATAGGATCAAGAGATATCGCATTTAATACTATTGCATTTAAACATTTACTTTATTCCTTTGTAACGACATATCATTTTTCGCTGCATACTCTCAATAAAGTTTGATTTTATCATTTAGTATTGTTCTCGTTTATTATAATATGTTGGTTGTTTGATATTAAGTCACATTTCACCCAGGCCATAACTGGGGGTGTGATAGATTGGTATCAGAGCCAGGTTGTTATAGAGAACCAGGATTGCATTTTTATGTGTGCTTTATTTGCTAGCTAGGGTGCCTTAGCAATCTAGGAAACTATAACATTTCCTGCCTTAGACTTTAAAGCACTTAGGATTGCCCTATAATCTTAACATTTATGCTTTCCTAAACTTGACTAAAACATTCTAATCAAGTCTCTTTCCTAATGATAGGATGTCAAGCTCAAGCATTAATAAAACAAATCTATTCAAGCCAACCGAAGAAGATAATAAAGGGTCTTCCACTGAAAAATCAGTCCAAAGTCCACCTTATGGCTTTGGTGGTCCTCGCTCACCAAACTATAGTCCACCTGCTTCTCCTGAATTTCACCCAAATCAAGGATTTGAAAGCGAAGGAGAAAGCCCTGCTGATTCTGCTGACTCTAGCTCTTTTCATTCATTGGTGCATAAACCGATGAGTACTCCCGAATTGGATGCTCTTCAAGCTCTCCCTAACTACGATAGCGACTTCTTAAATTACTAACCTGAAGAAGAACCAATTGAAGAATCGTCTGAAAACTCAACCCTAAAGAGAAAGCAACCCGAACCCGCTACCAGTCCATTATTTTGTAATAACATGGAGCACGTAACTGTAAAGTCTGATATCCTCAACCTTCAGAGTAGTTGCGAGAAGAATAGGAAGTTTAGTAAACGTCATGTTGCTCGAATAGAAGTGCGTCTAAATAACCTAGAAAAAGAAAACAAAATCTTGAAGGAAATCATCAAAGAATCTCTCGAATCTCAAACCGAAAGGCTAGAGAAACTTGTGAAGGATAACATGGAGAAAGTGATGAAGCAGTTTGAGGATGAAAAGAAGAGACTTGAAGACTACTTCAATCTTAATATTCTTTAGTTATCTTTCCTATTTTTCTATATATGTAAAGGCTATGCCTTAAAACTATTTCTATTTCCGAATCGTGTACTAAAAGGCTTATTTAATGCCTCGTTCCTTAATAATATAAAGTGTTTTATATATATCATGTGATATCAATACTTTATTATATTCCTACTTGTAATTGCTCAACCCTATAATTTGTTAACTTATCAGACTTATGTTCACTTATGTAGCGACATCATGGTTCGTCCAGCTGCACCTACTATTAACAATATTGTTTTGACTACCGAGCAATTCCAACAGTTACTCATTGCCGCACAAGGCAATGCCCAAGCTAATAATGTTAATCCTCAATCGAAACTTTGTTCCTACAAGGATTTTTCAAACTGTCAACCTCCTGCGTTCAAAGGAAATGAAGAAGCTGTCGAACTAGTTCGCTGGTTCGAGAAGATGAAATCTATTTTCCGTATTTGCAACTGTGGTGATGATGATCGAGTAAAGTATGCCACTAGCTCATTAGGTGGCAATGCTTTAACTTGTTGGAATGCTCATGCCAAGTCCGTGGGAATTGATAATGCTAATGCAATTCCATGGGACGAACTCAAAAGCATGATGGTCAACAAATTTTGCCCGAGGGGTCAAGTTCAGAAACTTGAAGCTGAGTTCTAGGAACTCAAGGTCAAGGGTACTGATATTGAGAACTACACCAATCGTTATATGGAACTTTCTACTCTATGTCCTGAGATGTTTCCTACCGAAGCTAGAAGAATTGAGCGGTATATTGAAGGTCTTCCCGAGGATATTCAAGGGAATGTTATAGCTGTCGAGAAGGTTACTCTGGATGCTATGATTCTTATGGCACAAAATCTGATGTTGGCCAAGAGAAGAAGAGCGTCGGCTAATAAGCAGGTTGAAACTTGAAATGTCCCGTTCATATTGATTATAAACGTTCCATATTAATTGATTTCGTTGCGAGGTTTTGACCTCTATATGAGACATTTTTAAAAGACTGCATTCATTTTTAAAACAACCATAACCTTTATTTTATCAATAAAGGTTTTAAAAGCATTACGTAGATTTTCAAATAATGATAATCTAAAATATACTATTTACACATGACCATTACATAATGGTTTACAATAGAAATATATTACATCGACATATGTTTCTTGAATGCAGTTTCTACACAATATCATACAAACATGGACTCCAAATCTTGTCCTTATTTTAGTATGCAACAGCGGAAGTTCTTAGTATTCACCTGAGAATAAGCATGCTTTAAACGTCAACAAAAATGTTGGTGAGTTATAGGCTTAACCTATATATATCAAATCGTAACAATAGACCACAAGATTTCATATTTCAATACACATCCCATACATAGAGATAAAAATCATTCATATGGTGAACACCTGGTAACCGACATTAACAAGATGCATATATAAGAATATCCCCATCATTCCGGGACACCCTTCGGATATGATATAAATTTCGAAGTACTAAAGCATCCGGTACTTTGGATGGGGTTTGTTAGGCCCAATAGATCTATCTTTAGGATTCGCGTCAATTAGGGTTTCCGTTCCCTAATTCTTAGATTATCAGACTTAATAAAAAGGGGCATATTCGATTTCGATAATTCAACCATAGAATGTAGTTTCATGTACTTGTGTCTATTTTGTAAATCATTTATAAAACCTGCATGTATTCTCATCCCAAAAATATTAGATTTTAAAAGTGGGACTATAACTCACTTTCACAAATATTTCCTTCCTCAGAAATAAGACTTGGCCAGGGATCGATTCACGAACCTATACAAATATGTACATATATATCAAAGTATGATCAAAATATAATTACAACCATTTTTATTATGTTTTAAAGATTTGAGTGTATTAAGTCAGCTGTCCTCGTTAATAACCTACAACTAGTTGTCCATAGTTAGATGTACAGAAATACATCGATATATATTATCTTGAATCAATCCACGACCCAGTGTATACACGTCTCAGGCTAGATCGCAACTCAAAGTATATATATTTTTGGAATCAACCTCAACCCTGTATACCTAACTCCAACATTACTGCATATAGAGTGTCTATGGTTTTTCCAAATAATATATATACATGGGTCGATATGATATGTCAAAACATTTGCATATGTGTCTATGGTATCCCAAGATTACATAATATATTAGAATACATGTATAATACAATATAAGTTATCTAGGATATGATTTGTATAGATTTGTTAAACATTTCCCGTAGCTAAAAAGATCAAAAATATCCAATCTTGTTTTACCCATAACTTCTTCATTTTAAATCCGTTTTGAGTGAATCAAATTGCTATGGTTTCATATTGAACTATAATTTAAGAATCCAAACAGAAAATGTATAGGATTATAGTCGGAAATTTAAGTTACATGTCAATTACTAAAGAGGTAGTCATTTCCGTCGAAAGAACGACATCTTGATGACCATTTTGAAAAACATACTTTCACTTTGAGTTTAACCAAGATTTTTGGATATAGTTTCATGTTCATATGAAAAATCATTTTCTCAGAAGAACAACTTTTAAATCGAAGTTTATCATAGTTTTTAATTATCCAAACCAAAACAGCCCCCGGTTTCACTACGACGGCGTATATCCGATTTTATGGTGTTCATCGTGTTTCCAGTTTTAAATCATTAAGTTAGCATATCATATAGACATAGAACATGTGTTTAGTTGATTTTAAAAGTTAAGTTAGAAGGATTAACTTTTGTTTGCGAACAAGTTTAGAATTAACTAAACTATGTTATAGTGATTACAAGTTTAAACCTTCGAATAAGATAGCTTTATATGTATGAATCAAATGATGTTATGAACATCATTACTACCTCAAGTTTTCTGGATAAAACTACTGGAAATGAGAAAAATGGATCTAGCTTCAAAGGATCCTTGGATGGCTTGAAAGTTCTTGAAGCAGAATCATGACACGAAAACAGTTCAAGTAAGATTTTCACTCGAAATAAGATTGTTATAGTTGTAGAAATTGAATCAAAGTTTGAATATGAATATTACCTTGAATTATAAAGATAACCTACTGTAAATAACAAAGGTTCCTTGATCTTAGATGATTACTTGGAATGGATTAGAAAGCTTGGAAGTAGACTTGCAAACTTGGAAGTATTGTTGATTTTTATGAAACTATACTTATGGAATTTATGAAGAACACTTAGAACTTGAAAATGGAACTTGAGAGAGATCAATTAGATGAAGAAAATTGAACAATGAAAGTGTTTGTAGGTGTTTTTGGTCATTGATATATGGATTAGATATAAAGGATATGTAATTTTGTTTTCATGTAAATAAGTCATGAATGATTACTAATATTTTTGTAATTTCATGTAAATGATGATTCCAACATGTGTTAGGTGACTCACATGGGCTGCTAAGAGCTAATAATTGGAGTGTATATACCAATAGTACATACATCTAAAAGCTGTGTATTGTACGAGTACGAATACGGGTGCATACGAGTATAATTGTTGATGAAACTGAACGATGATGTAATTGTAAGCATTTTTGTTAAGTAGAAGTACTTTGATATGTGTTTTGAAGTCTTTCAAAAGTGAAAGAATACATATCAAAACACAACATGTATATACATTCTAATGGAGTCGTTAGGTCTTCGTTAGTCGTTACATGTAAGTGTTGTTTTGAAACCTTTAAGTTAACGATCTCAATTAATGTTGTTAACCCAATGTTTAGTATATCAAATGAGATGTTAAATTATTATATTATCATGATATTATGATGTATGAATATCTCTTAATATGATATATACATTAAAATATCGTTACAACGATAATCGTTACATATAAGTCTCGTTTCGTAATTCTTGAGTTAGTAGTCTTGTTTTTACATATGTAGTTCATTGTTAACACACTTAATGATATATTTAAATATCATTTTATCATGTTAAATATAGTGTATCAATATCTTAATATGATACATATGTATTTAGTAGACGTTATCATAACGATAATCGTTATATATATCATTTCGAGTTTCTTAACTTAGTAATCTCATTTCTTATGTATATCACACATTGTTAATATACTTAGTGAGATACTTACTCATCATAATCTCATGTCAACCATATATATATATGTCTATATATACCACAACATGTAGTTTTTACAAATTTGTAACGTTCGTGAATCGCCGGTCAACTTGGGTGATAAATTGTCTATATGAAACTTATTTCATTTAATCAAGTCTTAACAAGTTTGATTGCTTAACACGTTGAAAGCATTTAGTCATGTAAATATCAATCTCAATTAATATATATATAAACATGGAAAAGTTCGGGTCACTACAGTACCTACCCGTTAAATAAATTTCGTCCCGAAATTTTAAGCTGTTGAAGGTGTTGACGAATCTTCTGGAAATAGATGAGGGTATTTCTTCTTCATCTGATCTTCACACTCCCAGGTGAACTTGAGTCCTCTACGAGCATTCCATCGAACCTTAATAATCGGTATCTTGTTTTGCTTAAGTCTCTTAACCTCACGATCCATTATTTCGACGAGTTCTTCAATGAATTGAAGTTTTTCATTGATTTGGATTTCATCCAACGGAATAGTGAGATCTTCTTTAGAAAAATATTTCTTCAAATTCGAGACGTGGAAAGTGTTATGTACAGCCGCGAGTTGTTGAGGTAGCTCCAGTTGGTAAGCTACTGGTCCGACACGATCTATAATCTTGAATGGTCCAATGTACCTTGGATTTAGTTTCCCCGGTTTACCAAATCGAACAACGCCTTTCCAAGGTGAAACCTTAAGCATGACCATTTCTCTAATTTCAAACTCTATATCTTTTCTTTTACTGTCCGCGTAGCTCTTTTGTCGACTCTGGGCGGTTTTCAATCGTTGTTGAATTTGGATGATTTTCTCGGTAGTTTCTTGTATTATCTCCGGACCCGTAATCTGTCTATCTCCCACTTCATTCCCACAAATCGAAGACCTGCACTTTCTACCATAAAGTGCCTCAAACGGCGCCATCTCAATACTAGAATGATAACTGTTGTTGTAGGAAAATTCTGCTAACGGTAGGTGTCGATCCCAACTGTTTCTGAAATCAATAACACATGCTTGTAGCATGTCTTCAAGCGTTTATATTGTCCTTTCGCTCTGCCTATCAGTTTATGGATGATAGGCAATACTCATGTCTAGACGAGTCCCCAATGCTTGTTGCAACGTCTGCCAGAACCTTGAAACAAATCTACCATCCCTATCAGAGATAATAGAGACGGGTATTCCATGTCTGGAGACAACCTCCTTCAAATACAATCGCGCCAACTTCTCCATTTTATCATCTTCTCTCATTGGCAGGAAGTGTGCTGACTTGGTGAGACGATCAACTCTTACCCAAATAGTATCATAACCACTTGCAGTCCTTGGAAATTTAGTAATGAAATCCATGGTAATGTTTTCCCATTTCCATTCCGGGATTTCAGGTTGTTGTAGTAGACCTGATGATTTCTGATGTTCAGCTTTGACCTTAGAACACGTCAAACATTCTCCTACATATTTAGCAATATCAGCTTTCATACCCGACCACCAAAAGTGTTTCTTGAGATCTTTATACATCTTCTCCGCTCCGGGATGTATTGAATATCTGGTTTTATGTGCTTCCTTAAGTACCATTTCTCTCACATCTCCAAACCTTGGTACCCAAATTCTATCAGCCCTATATCGGGTTTTGTCTTGCTGAATATTACAATGTTTCTCTGATCCTTTGGGTATCTCATTCTTCAACTTTCCTTCTTTTACAACCCCCTGTTGCGCCTCCTTTATATGAGTAGTAAGGTTAGTACGAATAATTATATTCATAGCTTTTACCCGTATAGGTTCTCTGTCCTTTCTACTCAAAGCGTCAGCTACCACATTAGCCTTCCCCGGTTGGTATCGAATCTCAAAATTATAATCATTCAACAGTTCAATCCACCTATGTTGTCTCATATTCAGTTGCTTCTGATTAAATATATGTTGGAGACTTTTGTGGTCGGTATATATAATACTTTTGACCCCATATAAATAATGCCTTCAAGTCTTTAATGCAAAAACAACAGCACCCAATTCCAAATCGTGAGTCATATAATTTTGCTCATGAATGTTCAATTGTCTAGACGCATAAGCAATCACCTTCGTTCGTTACATTAATACACAACCGAGACCTTGCTTTGATGCGTCACAATAAATCACAAAATCATTATTCCCTTCAGGCAATGACAATATAGGTGCCGTAGTTAGCTTTTTCTTCAATAACTGAAACGCCTTCTCTTGTTCATCCTTCCATTCAAATTTCTTCCCTTTATGCGTTAATGCAGTCAAGGGTTTTGCTATTTTGGAGAAATCTTGGATGAATCTTCTGTAGTAACCAGCCAATCCTAAAAATTGACGTATATGCTTCGGAGTTTTTGGGGTTTCCCACTTTTCAACGGTTTCGATCTTTGCCGGGTCCACCTGGATACCTTCTTTGTTCACTATGTGACCGAGGAATTGAACTTCTTCCAACCAAAATGCACACTTTGAAAACTTAGCGTACAGTTTTTCTTTACTCAATACTTCTAGCACTTTTCTAAAATGTTCTTCGTGCTCTTGATCATTCTTTGAGTAAATAAGTATGTCATCGATGAAAACAATGACAAACTTGTCAAGATATGGCCCACACACTCGGTTCATAAGGTCCATGAGCACAGCTGGTGCGTTAGTCAATCCAAACGGCATAACCATAAACTCGTAATGACCATAACGCGTCCTAAAAGCAGTTTTTGGAACATCATCCACCTTTACTCGCATTTGATGATATCCAGAACGTAAATCGATTTTCGAACAAACCGATGAGCCTTGTAGTTGATCAAATAAGTCGTCAATTCTCAGCAGTGGATAACGGATTTTGATGATAAGTTTATTCAACTCTCTGTAGTCAATACACAACCTAAATGTACCATCCTTCTTCTTGACAAACAAAACAGGAGCTCCCCATGGTGATGTGCTTGGTCAAATGAAACCACATTCTAATAGTTCTTGCAGTTGGCTTTGCAGTTCTTTCATCTCGCTGGGTGCGAGTCTGTAAGGAGCACGAGCTATTGGTGCATCTCCTGGTACAAGATCTATTTGAAATTCAACACATCGATGTGGAGGTAGTCCCGGTAATTCTTTCAGAAATACATCGGGAAATTCTTTTGCGACGGGAACATCATTGATGCTCTTTTCTTCAGTTTGTACTTTCTCGACGTGTGCTAGAACAGCATAGCAACCTTTTCTTATTAGTTTTTGTGCCTTCAAATTACTAATAAGATGTAGCTTCGTGTTGCCCTTTTCTCTGTACACCATTAAGGGTTCTCCTTCTTCTCGTACAATGCGAATTGCATTTTTGTAACATACGATCTCTGCTTTCATCTCCTTCAGCCAGTCCATGCCAACTATTACATCAAAACTCCCTAACTCTACTGGTATCAAATCAATCTTAAATATTTCGCTACCCAGTTTAATTTCTCGATTCCGGCATATATAATCTGCTGAAATTAATTTACCGTTTGCTAATTCGAGTAAAAATTTACTATCCAACAGGGTCAATGGACAACTTAATTTAGCACAAAAATCTCTACTCATATAGCTTCTATCCGCACCCGAATCAAATAAAACGTAAGCAGATTTATTGTCAATAAGAAATGTACCCGTAACAAGTTCCGGGTCTTCCTGTGCCTCTGCCGCATTAATATTGAAAACTCTTCCGCGGCCTTATCCATTCGTGTTCTCCTAGTTCGGGCAATTTCTAATAATGTGGCCCGGTTTTCCACATTTATAACAAACTACATTGGCATAACTTGCTCTGACACTACTTGTTCTGCCATTACTCGTTCCGACACCATTTGTTCGTTTCGTTCTGTTAACCCCTGGTCCATAGACCTCACACTTCGCCGCCCTATGACCATTTCTTTTACACTTGTTGCAAAATTTGGTACAGAACCTCGAGTGATACTTTTCACACCTTTGGCATATCTGCTTCTGATTGTTGTTGTTGTTGCGGTTGTTATTATTGTTGGGATGATTGTTGTAGTTGTTGTTGTTGTTGTTGTTGTTGTTGTTGTTGTTGTTGCTGTTGTTGTGCTGTTTGTTGTAGTTACGATTGATGTTGCGATTGTTGGGATAGTTGTTGTTCTATTGGTGACTCTTATCACCGTTTTCCTCCCACTTTTTTTATACTAGCTTCACGTTGGCCTCTTCGGCCGCCTGTTCTTTAATTATTCCCTCAATCTGGTTCACTAGTTTGTGAGCCATTCTACATGCCTTTTGTGTGGAGGTAGGCTCGTGTGAACTTACATCTTCTTGGATTCTCTCCGGTAATCCTTTCACAATCGTGTCGATCTTCTCTTCCTCATCTTCGAACGCTCTTGGATACAATAGGCACAATTCTGTGAATCGTCTTTCGTACAAAGTAATATCGAATCCCTGTGTTCGTAACCCTCTAAGTTCTGACTTGAGCTTATTGACCTCGGTTCTGGGACGGTACTTCTCGTTCATCAAGTGCTTGAATGCTGACCACGGTTGCTCGTAAGCAGCATCTTGTCCCACTTGCTCTAGATAGGTATTCCACTATGTTAATGCAATAACTGTGAAGGTATGCGTAGCGTACTTCACTTTGTCTCCTTTAGCACACTTACTTATGGCAAACAACGATTCAACTTTCTCGGTCCACCGTTTCAATCCAGTTGGTCCTTCGGTCCCATCAAATTCGGAAGGTTTGCAAGCAGTGAATTCCTTGTAGGAGCATCCTACACGATTTCTTGCACCGTTAGCTGTTTTGCTAGATTCATAGTTATTGTTGGTATGTAGCGCGACCTATACTGCGGCTATGTTTGAAGCAAGAAAGACACGAAATTCCTCTTCGCACATATTCAAGGTGTGTCGAGTAGTCGGTGCCATTTCCTTCAAAATAGTCAAATGAAACAAGTTAATCATACAGAATATTAAGAGTAGTCAATAGTATCTCGTAGCATAATATGAACTCATTTATAAAAGCTTTTTCTTCATATTAGCATTTTATAAGTTTAAATTCGGGTACTACCAACCCGTTAAGTTCATACTTAGTAGCTAATATACAATTCAACTACTACAATTCCATATGAAAAACTGATTATAATAATATATCACATACAAATATTCTTCAAACTTACAACTTCGCTATATTACATATAACATAAAATATAGTACACTATGATACAGGACAGTTTTGAAGATAAATCTAGTTAATACGCAAGTTGTTCAGCAAAGGAAATAAAGACACGTAATTCATAAGTCCAGAAACAAGTCATGCATTCTGGTTTTACTAAGACGACTTCCCATCCTTGGTCTTGTGGAAAATAACCGTTATGACCATTGGCTAGGCAGCATGTTGTAATGTCATCAAAAGGACGAGGGTTTCATAATGTCCAACAGCCCCGTAATAATCTAAAAACCCTGTTTCTCACCCCAACTACTGAATCCGTCACTTGTGGGAAAGTTTTATTTAAAAGCTGCAATCTGATGTTCTTTTTCTCACTTTGGTAAGAAGCGAACATCACTAACCCGTAAGCATAACATGCTTCTTTATGTTGCATGTTAGAAGCTCTTTCTAATTCAAGAAATCCTATGTTGGGATATGTTGAGTCAAAATAGGTTCTTAACCCGTAGCATAAAATTGCATTTGGGTTCCCCGCATTTAACGCTTTAAAGAAAACACGGCGTAACTTAAAGTCTCCCCAATGTGATATACCCCACCTATCAAAGGAAAGCCTTTTATAAACTAAGGCATTTCTGGAAAGTATTCCAAATGTTTGACAAGTTATTTTTTCCATAACTAAATGTGCTGATGAATTCTGACCGACTCTAGACAAGATTTCCTCAATCATATCCTCTGGTAGGTCTTCTAAAATATTCGGTTGTCTTTCCTTAATGTCCATTTTGTTTTTATACTGTAAAATAGACAAGGATTAGATTCGTAATAACAAACAATACAAGCAATTTTTACATAGAACATAAGAGTACAAGCACACTACAATACATTTATTACACAACATGCTCACACCCCTCTAATCTGAATCACTGGTTTCTTCTTCTTCGGACTTGGTTCTTTTTCCTAATTTTCTAGGGATATATGATGTTCCTCTAATACGAGCTGTCGTTTTCCACATTGGTTTAGAAAAACCTGGTGGTTTAGAGGTTCCCGGGTTATTGTCACGATATTGAAAATACGGGTGTTGACGATACATATAAAGTTCATCGGCGTCGGAATCAGATTTCTCTATTTTGATGCCTTTTCCCTTATTATTTTCTTTTGCCTCATTAAATGGGTCAGGGTAATTTCTATAACATCATCGGAATCCTCATCAGGATCCGATTCATCGGAAAATTGGTAATTTTCCCAATATTTTGCTTCCTTAGCGGAAACACCATTGACCATTATTAACTTTGGTCCATTGGTTGAGGATTTTCTTTTATTTGACCTATTTTCTATGGTTCCCACTATTCCCCCCCTCCGAAACCTCTTCTTCTTCCGGTTCCTCTTCTTCTGGTTCCTCTTCTTCCGTTCCTCTTCTTCCGGTTCCGTTTCCTCTTCTTCCGGTTCTTCGGGAACTTGTGAATCTTGCCAATATATATTCGACTCTTCGTTGTTATTATTAGGTGAGTCAATGGGATTTGTGCTAGAGGTAGACATCTATCACACAATATCAAACATGTTAAGAGATTAATATATCACATAATATTTACATGTTAATAATATATAGTTTCCAACAAAAATGTTAAGCAATCATTTTTAAAGAAAACACGGTCGAAGTCCAGACTCACTAATGCATCCTAACAAACTCGATAAGACACACTAATGTAAATTTTCTGGTTCTCTAAGACCAACGCTCGGATACCAACTGAAATGTCCCGTTCATATTGAATATAAACGTTCCATATTAATTGATTTCGTTGCGAGGTTCTGACCTCTATATGAGACATTTTTCAAAGACTGCATTCATTTTTAAAAAAACCATAACCTTTATTTTATCAATAAAGGTTTTAAAAGCATTACGTAGATTATCAAATAATGATAATCTAAAATATACTGTTTACACATGACCATTACATAATGGTTTACAATAGAAATATATTACATCGACATATGTTTCTTGAATGCAGTTTTTACACAATATCATACAAACATGGACTCGAAATCTTGTCCTTATTTTAGTATGCAATAGCGGAACTCTTAGTATTCACCTGAGAATAAACATGCTTTAAACGTCAACAAAAATGTTGGTGAGTTATAGGTTTAACCTATATATATCAAATCGTAACAATAGAATACAAGATTTCATATTTCAATACACATCCCATACATAGAGATAAAAATCATTCATATGGTGAACACCTGGTAATCGATATTAACAAGATGCATATATAAGAATATCCCCATCATTCCGGGACACCCTTCGGATATGATATAAATTTTGAAGTACTAAAGTATCCGGTACTTTGGATGGGGTTTGTTAGGCCCAATAGATCTATCTTTAGGATTCGCGTCAATTTGGGTGTCCGTTCCCTAATTCTTAGATTACCAGACTTAATAAAAAGGGGCATATTCGATTTCGATAATTCAACCATAGAATGTAGTTTCACGTACTTGTGTCTATTTTGTAAATCATTTATAAAACCTGCATGTATTCTCATCCCAAAAATATTAGATTTTAAAAGTGGGACTATAACTCACTTTCACAGATATTTCTTTCCTCGGAAATAAGACTTGGCCATGGATCATTTCACGAACCTATACAAATATGTACATATATATCAAAGTATGATCAAAATATAATTACAACCATTTTTATTATGTTTTAAAGATTTGAGTGTATTAAGTCAGCTGTCCTCGTTAATAACCTACAACTAGTTATCCACAGTTAGATGTACAGAAATAAATCGATATATATTATCTTGAATCAATCCACGACCCAGTGTATACACGTCTCAGGCTATTCACAACTCAAAGTATATATATATTTGGAATCAACCTCAACCCTGTATAGCTAACTCCAACATTACTGCATATAGAGTGTCTATGGTTGTTCCAAATAATATATATACATGGGTCGATGTGATATGTCAAAACATTTGCATACGTGTCTATGGTATCCCAAGATTACATAATATATTAGAATACATGTATAATACAATATAAGTTAGCTAGGATATGATTTGTATAGATTTGTTAAACATTTCCCGTAGCTAAAAAGATCAAAAATATCCAATCTTGTTTTACCCATAACTTCTTCATTTTAAATCCGTTTTGAGTGAATCAAATTGCTATGGTTTCATATTGAACTCTAATTTAAGAATACAAATAGAAAATGTATAGGTTTATAGTCAGAAATTTAAGTTACATGTCAATTACTAAAGAGGTAGTCATTTCCGTCGAAAAAACGACATCTTGATGACCATTTTGAAAAACATACTTTCACTTTGAGTTTAACCAAGATTTTTGGATATAGTTTCATGTTCATATGAAAAATCATTTTCCCAGAAGAACAACTTTTAAATCAAAGTTTATCATAGTTTTTAATTATCCAAACCAAAACAGCCCCCGGTTTCACTACGACGGCGTATATCAGATTTTATGGTGTTCATCGTGTTTCCAGGTTTTAAATCATTAAGTTAGCATATCATATAGATATAGAACATGTGTTTAGTTGATTTTAAAAGTCAAGTTAGAAGGATTAACTTTTGTTTGCGAACAACTTTAGAATTAACTAAACTATGTTCTAGTGATTACAAGTTTAAACCTTCGAATAAGATAGCTTTATATGTATGAATCGAATGATGTTATGAACATCATTACTACCTTAAGTTTTCTACATAAAACTACTGGAAATGAGAAAAATGGATCTAGCTTCAAAGGATCCTTGGATGGCTTGAAACTTCTTGAAGCAGAATCATGACACGAAAACAGTTTAAGTAAGATTTTCACTCGAAATAAGATTGTTATAGTTGTAGAAATTTAATCAAAGTTTGAATATGAATATTACATTGAATTAGAAAGATAATCTACTGTAAATAACAAAGGTTCCTTGATCTTAGATGATTACTTGATGAAACTGAACGAGGATGTAATTGTAAGCATTTTTGTTAAGTAGAAGTACTTTGATATGTGTCTTGAAGTCTTTCAAAAGTGTAAGAATTCATATCAAAACACAACATGTATATACAATCTAATGGAGTCGTTAAGTCTTCATTAGTCGTTACATGTAAGTGTTGTTTTGAAACCTTTAAGTTAACGATCTCAATTAATGTTGTTAACCCAATGTTTATTATATCAAATGAGATGTTAAATTATTATATTATCATGATATTATGATGTATGAATATCTCTTAATATGATATATACATTAAAATATCGTTACAACGATAATCGTTACATATAAGTCTCGTTTCTTAATTCTTGAGTTAGTAGTCTTGTTTTTACATATGTAGTTCATTGTTAACACACTTAATGATATATTTAAATATCATTTTATCATGTTAAATATAGTGTATCAATATCTTAATATGATACATATGTATTTAGTAGACGTTATCATAACGATAATCGTTATATATATCATTTCGAGTTTCTTAACTTAGTAATCTCATTTCTTATGTATATCACACATTGTTAATATACTTAGTGAGATACTTACTCATCATAATCTCATGTCAACCATATATATATGTCTATATATACCACAACATGTAGTTTTTACAAATTTGTAACGTTCGTGAATCGCCGGTCAACTTGGGTGATCAATTGTCTATATGAAACTTATTTCATTTAATCAAGTCTTAACAAGTTTGATTTCTTAACACGTTGGAAACATTTAGTCATGTAAATATCAATCTCAATTAATATATATAAACATGGAAAAGTTTAGGTCACTACAAAACTAATGGTAATGATGGTAAGAGGAAGTTTGAGCCATCTCAAAGTTCAACTCAAAATGTTAGTAAGAAGCCTGCGAATGGTACAAAGTCAAATTATAAGGGTTCCTATCCTTTCTGTGTTCATTGTGAGAGGCATCACCCGGGGTAGTGTACTGCTGTTTGTTCATTGTGTAAGAAAGTGGGACACGTTGCTAAGATGTGTAAGACTCCTCCAAAGGATAAGGCTATTGTTCCAACCAAAGCTCCTCCTACTTGCTATACTTGTGGAGAGAAGGGACACATTAGTCCAAATTGTCCTAAGAAGAAGGATAATCCTGCTACTGGAGCTAATACTACTATTGCGAAGGGTCGTGGATTTGTTATTACTGCTGCTGAAGCCCGAGATGAGGATGAGGTCATCACGGGTACGTATCTTGTCAATAATTGTTATGCAACTATTTTATTCGATACTGGTGCCGACAGAAGTTATGTGTCTAGTGATTTTGTACCCTATTTACTGAAAAGCCTCAACCCTTAGAAACTAAAAGATTAGTAGAAGTAGCCAATGGAAAAGTCATGCAAGTCGATAAAATCTATAAAAACTGCAACTTAATCTTAGCCGATAAGGAATTTAAGATAGACCTTTTGTCGGTCGAGCTCGGAAGTTTTGACGTCGTAGTTGGAATGGATTGGTTTCATGTGTTACGATAAAACTGTTAATGTTCCATTGGGAAATGGAGAGACTCTCATCATCCAAGGTGAAAAGAGTGGTTCCAATCTCAACATCATCTCCTGTATTAAAACTCGCAAATACCTTATAAAAGGTTATCCAGCTATTCTAGCCCATGTTAAGATGATTTAATTGAAGGAAAAGTGTATTGAAGATGTACCAGTGGTTAAAGACTTTCCCGATGTATTTCCCGAAGATCTTCCTGGTCTTCCATCTCCTCGACAAGTTGAATTTCAAATTGATTTAACTCCCGGTGCTGCTCCTATTGCTAAAGCTCCGTATCATTTAGCACCCTCCGAGATGAAAGAATTATCCAACCAGCTCCAAGAGCTATTGGATAAAGGTTTTATTCGTCCAAGCTCGTCCCCTTGGGGAGATCCTATTCTGTTTGTTAAGAAGAAGGATGGTACATTAAGGATGTGTATTGATTATCGTGAACTTAACAAGCTTACTATCAAGAACCGTTATCCGTTACCAAGTATTGATGATCTATTTGACCAACTACAAGGGTTAAGCGTCTATTCAAAGATTGATTTAAGATCTGGTTATCACCAACTCCAAGTCAAGGAATCCGATATTCCTAAGACTGCTTTTCGTACTCGATATGGACATTATGAATTCTGTGTCATGCCTTTTGGTTTAACCAATGCTCCTGCTGTATTCATGGATCTTATGAATCGTGTCTGCAAGCCTTACCTCGATAAATTCGTTATTGTGTTCATTGACGATATCTTGATCTATTCCAACACTGAGAAAGAACATGAGCAACATTTGCGTATGATTCTTGAACTCTTACGAAAGGAACAACTTTATGCTAAATTTTCTAAGTGCGAGTTTTGGCTCAAAACCGTACAATTTCTTGGACATGTTGTTGATAAAGATGAGATACATGTCGATCTAGCTAAGATTACTGCTATTCAGAACTGGGAGATACCAAAGACTGCTAAGCATATTCGTCAATTTTTGGGACTTGCCAGTTACTATCGAAGGTTCATAAAAGATTTTTCTCTCATTGCTAAACCTCTTACGAAGCTAACTCAAAAAGGGAAGAAATTTGAGTGGTCCGAAGAACAGGAATCTGCTTTCAAGATTCTGAAGGAGAAATTGACCACAGCCCCGATTCTATCTTTACCTGAAGGTACTGAAGACTTAGTTTTTTACTGCGATGCTTTGAAGCAAGGATTTGGTTATGTTTTAATGCAACGTGAAAAGGTTATTTCCTACGCATCTACGCAGTTGAAGAAACATGAAGAGAACTATACCACACATGACCTTGAGTTAGGTGCCGTGGTATTTGCATTAAAGATATGGAGAAATTATTTGTATGGTACCCATTTTACGGTGTACACTGATCATAAAAGTCTTCGACACATCTTTGATCAAAAACAGCTGAACATGAGGCAAAGCCGATGGCTCGAGTTATTGAACGATTTGTAGCGACCCGACAAAATCGTCATTGACGGCGCCGTCTACTTAGGTCCCGTTACGTGGTCATAAGTCCTTAAGATGACGTTTGACCAAAAATATGTCGCATTCATTTCAAATGTAAAGGACGTTTCAAGTTTACAAAAGTAGTTCAACGACTAGTTACATTACAATGTTTAACGTACAATTGAAACCTATGCGACACAATTTAAAAGCAAGTCAAGGGCTCCAAATATGCATGTATACTCGACATCCAAGCAAGTATCAAAAAGAGTGCGGAAGCATGTATCATATAGCATTCAGGGACCTGAGAAAACATAGAGAATCTGTCAACGAAAACGTTGGTGAAATCATAGGTTTAGTAAATGACTATGTAAGTAAAATAAGTTGAACCACAAGTTATAGTATAAGTCGATTTTCCGAATCGTTTGAATTCCATAAGTATTGTTGTTTACCGAGCACCCAATTATCAAAGCTTAACCGTATCATTTACCTCAGCATAAAAGTGTTAGAACATACACCGTACCAGAATATATTTCATTTGCTTAACGGTAGCGAACCGTCCGAATGAGGGTTAGTCAAACCCGTATGGATCCACACAACATAGTCTCGCTTACACCATCTGATGTAATTAATAATAATTGAATTGAGGATTTTCGTTCAAACTCGTCCGTATCTTTGTATTCGTATTCGTGTTTGATGTATAAAAGTATGAAAGGTATATATACATATGAAATGTATATAAGTATGTAACGTATATGTTTCTCAGCCCACGATTTAAAAATATAAAAGTTGTTGAAAAAGTGGGACTATGATCTCACCTCGAGTGCATGAGTATAAAAGTACTTCACAAAGTAAACGTGTGCATGAAAGTTGCTTAGCCTTGACCTAAACAAGTAAGTTGTATCAATTTACCGGTTACGACCCAAGGTCGGGTGAAATGTGTTCAATTAGTCCTATGGCTCGTTACGACTCGAATAAATAGCATGTGAATCACGTTATCAAGTTTCATGCAAGAATCAAGTATAAAATAAGATTAGAATGATTGCATAAGTGTTTTGTTATGTTTGACTAAAAGTCAAACTTGGTCAAAGTCAACGAAAAAGTCAACGGGGTCGGGTCGGGTCCCGAACTATTTTCCTAAGCTTAGAAATCATATATGAGCATGTTAGTCAAGTTTCATGTTAATCGGAGGTGCGTAGCATAGTTAGAATTAAACGAAAAACGACAATTTTGGACAGCCCCTGATAGTTCATCTGGACGGCGTCCAAAATGGCTGGACGGCGTCCATATTGAAGGCCTGGATGGCATCCAAAAGGCTGGACGGCGTCCAAGTACGAAGGGCTGGACAGCGTCCAAGAATCTGGACGGCGTCCAGATCTGTATCCAGGCCCTGTTTTGCTGCAACAAAGAAATGCACGAACCAAAACTCAAACGATCCCAATTTATGACCCGCAAACAATCAAAACATGTATCCTATATCATCGGGAAGGTATTTTGACAAAGGATACAACTAACCACATATCATCAATCGAGTTTATCATTTACAACAACAAAAACCTCGTCAAGAGATCGTTAAATGTTCATAATCAAAGTCTCAAGTTCGCAAAATGTATTTCATGATTCGGGAATCCAATTTATACGTATGATATGCCGTTTTGAAGGTAACGAAACATACAATATAACTAAACACTTACTAATAATGTTTCATGGCATTCAAATCATCAAAAGTCCATTTTAAGAGCTATCAAACCCTAGCCAAGAATCACAAAATCAATAATCATGTTAGTGATGATTTTCCAAATCAACCTACACACCAAATTGAAGCTAGTGATACTAGTAACACAATTAAAACATGAACTTTAACAATTTAACAACATTAACTCATCCAAAATCAAAGATTAAGCACACCCATTTCAATTGTTCATACTAGTTACTCAAAACAACAAATCGAGCAAGTAAATCATATATTCATGCTAGACACGAGCCATCGACACTAACTAACACCATTTCAAATCAAAAACACGAATTTAGAGAAATCTAGAGTTTTAGAAATGTTACCCAAACGAGATGAAGTTGGTATCAAATTGTAGAGGATGAAGAGAGGATTCCAAATACGTAATTTTTTTGATGTTGGCCTCCTAGATCGAATTTAGATGATGAATGATTGAATTGGGTAAATGTGTGTGTGTTCTTGCTAGAGAGAAAGAGAGAGAGATGGAGATGATTGAATGGTGGTGATTGGGGTGGACTAGTTGACCTAGTCAACTAGTTTGCCCCGTGTCAATTTTAGTCACTCGAGTTTAAAAGCGGGTACGTGATTTAATCGAACGAATATCTTAAATAAACGAGAGTAAAAGGGAATTGTTATAATTCAATAACGAAAAATATTAAGAACGTTAGCTAACGAAGGATACGAATCTATATACGGAAGATATTATTAAAATAAAAAGACGGGCGTTAAAATAATTTAACGGAAAAATGCGGGATGTTACATTACCCACACCTTAAAAGAAATTTCGTCCCGAAATTTAGTTGGAAGTAATAGTCGATGTCTCTTCCTTGAGACCTTGCATTGTCAATGCTATGAATAAGTGAAGATACGTCCTTGGGCATTCCCACGAATTTGGACAGTCGGGGTTTTATGTTGTATTAAGGCTTGGTTTTACGATCCACAATTTCAACCGGTCTTTCTACTAAGAGGAGTTGTCATCAATAGTAAGTTTATCTAGAAGGATAGCACGTTCCTGTTCCGCAGGACACGTATCTAAGTTTGTTACATGGAACGTAAGGTAAACGGAAACTTAATTGAGTCGGAAGTTCTAAACGGTAGGAAGCGGTTCCAATACGGCCCAAGATTTCAAAAGGATCAGTATTGCGGATATAAATTTCCTCGATTTCCCGAAACGGATTACACCTTTCCAAGGTGTGGTTTTCAATATTACACGGTTACTGACTTTAAATTTGAGAGATTTTCATCTAACATTGGTATAACTCCTTTGGCGACCACGGGCCGTCTTGAGCCCTTCTCGGACTTGAACTATCTCAAAGGTTATTTCTTGAATGATTTCGGATCTGATGATTGGCTTGTCACCTACTTCGGTCCAACGAATAGGAGAACAAGATTTGTGGTTATATAAAGTTTCGAAAAGTGCGCGTTAACACGCGAGTGGTAACTACTGTTGTAAGAGGGATCAACTAAAGGCGACAATACAAGTTTGTAACATGTCTTTCCAAGATGTAAATTGTTCGTTTGCTTAGCTCGTCAGTTTGTGGAAGATACGCAGTACTCACGTCTAAACGTGTTCCGAAGGCTTCTTGTAAACAAGATGTGTAACGAGTATTTTCAATCCGGGATAATTGACAATGATACACCGTGTTGGAATATAATTTCTTAAGATATGCTTGGACAAGTTAGTTAGGGTACGAAAGCGTTTGTTGGAACAGGTTTCTTGTCGGCTACTGAAAAATGTTCGTAAGGGCTAGTCACCCTCGTGGCGAATACTAGTAACACGTGAAGAGTCTCTCTCTCCATTGAGAAATTATATAAAAAGGTTTCCGTATACGGAAGTACGAGCGAAAAGATAGGGGTGAAATGAGAACTTAGAATAGGATGAGTTCACATTTTGAGGTAGCCATATCGCGCATCTAGTGGCCAAATGTTGAGACTTGGTGGGAAACGAGATAGTACACGTAGTTGTATAGCTCGGGGTTGAGTAGTAGTTGGCCGTATAACAGAAGCACAAGGACGTTAAGTCAAAGAAGAAAGGGGTATCATTGGATTGTGTGTTATCTTTGGTCCCAGTAATATCAGACGGTAATAGTGAAATAGCAGAGCTATGTATCGTGGTACGCGATGACGAGAAGATTGATCGGATCCATAAATAAGTATTCAAATTCTCCGTGTAAAATAACGAATTTCAGCTTCCTTGATTTCGAGTCGAGAGGGGTTGCCTTTCAGGCGTTCACGTAGAAGTATTTCTATATTTGAGTTCCATTTTGTGCCACACGACTTTATCTAGTAAGGTTGGTGTGAAAAATCACGTTCAAAGTCCGGACACAGAAAATGTTTAATTCTTTCCCTTAGTACGTTAACGAGGTTAAAGGACGAGCGATACGGGAAAAATCGGAAATTAATCTTTGGTAATAATCGCGAGATCCAAAATTTTACGAATACAAGTCGGAGTCGTGAGGGTTTCTCCAAAATTAATTAATTAAATTTTTTTTTTTCGCGAGATCTACTGTAATACCTTGACCACTAACAACATGGTTTAGAATTTGGACTTCGTTTAACCAAAATTCTCACTTGGAGAATTCGGCATAGAGTTGCTCTTTTCTCAAGAGTTCGAGCGTAAGACGGAGATGTTGTTCGTTTTTCCTTTCCGCTTGAATAGCTTAAAACATCAATTATAAGTACGGTAACGGATTTGTCTAGATAAGTTTGCATACGCGGTTCCGGAGGTCTATGAATACGGACGGAGCCTTAGATAAACTGAACGGCACTAAAAGAAATTTATAACTATCGTAGCGAGTTCGGAAAGCGGTTTAGGAGACATCTTCTCCCTTAACCCTCAATTGATGATAACCAGAATGAAGGTCGATTTTAGAATATACGCGAGATCCGTGTAACGGTTCAAGAGGTTGTTGATACGGGGAAGAGGATATCGGTTCTTAAACGGAAATTATTTAGTTCACTAAAATCACATATATGTGGGGAAAACATTTCCTTCCTAACGTATAGGTTTTGGGCTCCCTAGTTCTATAGATGTCAAATCAAAGTTCAAATTACCTACCCAATAAGTTTGACGTACACTCTCCGATAAATTTGTCGGTACGCAATAGTTTTCTGTTGGTCACTTGAATGGCATAGGTAGTGTCTAGGGGATATGGTGGTGTGCAAAGAGTACGAGTCAAGGCCTTGGTTATAAAACGTCTAACGGTACCCGAATTGAATAAACATGAAATATAAGGGTTGTTGAGAAGAAACGTACCCGTGACTAGTTGTCATCTCGGGCTTCCTCGGTGTTAATGTTGAAAGCTCGGCCGCGTGTATTGGGGTTTGTCTTCTTCTCCGGGCACGCATTCTTAAAATGACCCGGTTGGCCACATTCGAAACAAACGCCCGTCCGGTGTGCATTGGGCGCCTTTTGGGTGACGGGGGCGACACTCCTACAATCGTTGGCCGTATGACCACTTCCTTGGCACCGGTGGCAAGTTAACTTACCACATTCACCATAATGACGGTTGCGGCATTTTTTGCAAAATGGTTTGCTACATTCGCCATAATGATGTTTGTGGCACTTGTTGCAAGATGGTAGACTTCCGGCATAGCCTTTCTTGTCGTTGGAGGTGAAAGGCTTCTTGGCGGGGTTGTGGTTGTAGTTGCTCAATTCGGGGGCTTCCCATTTTCTTTTGTTGCCACCCGACTTATCCCCAGCTTTATATGCCGACACCTCAATTTCGTTCACCGTTTCGATCAATTGGCGGGCCATATTCAAAGCCTCTTGGTGATTAGCGGGTTTGGATGACATTACTCCTTGTCTGATGCTCTTAGGAAGACCATCGATGTAAAGCTCAACCCTTAGAGACTCGGTACTCACGAGATTTGGGCACATCAAGGCTAGCTCAGAAAATCGTTGATTATAGGCCTTTAGGTCATTCCCGACCGCTTTTAAAGTTCTTAGCTCGTGTTCAAGCTTGCGGGTCTCTTCGCGCGGGAAGTATTCGGTGATCATCCTTCCTCTTAAGTCGACCCAAGAGAGAGCGTGGGCTTCGTGGATACCCACCGATTGTACATACGTATTCCACCATGTGAGAGCGATACCGGCGAAGGTGTGAGTGGAAAATCTGACCTTGTCTTGGTCCCGACAACCGCTTATGCTAAAGACGGCTTTCGTTTGCTCAAACCATCGGGTGAGCACGACCGGTCCCCCGGTTCCATCAAAAGTGTGAGGTTTGCACCCCATGAAGTTCTTATAGGAGCACCCTTTGTTTGAATTACCGGCTCCATTATTGTTGTAGTTGTGATTGTTATTATTGTTGGAAGAGTGACCGGCCATGGCCGCATCCACGGCGGTGGCTATCATTCGTTGTAGAGCTTGTTCGGGAGTTTCTGGAGAAGCGCGTCGACGAGCCATTGTTCCTTCAAGACACAAGAATATCGTTGGTTAGTATTCTCAATAATACCAACCGTGATATGGAATAAGGATAAAGAGAGAATTTCCTTAACCCGCCTTAAATTCTTTATGTCATAATGTCGGAACGTCCATGTGAACCACCATAATATAATCCCGGAAATTATATTACCCTGATTCATATGTGCATTTAACATTACTTCATAAAGTCAAGGTGGCGTGTCAATCAAATTTAACAACGTGATATCAAGATCGAATAAGAGTTAGATATGATAGGAGAGTTCGAGTATAATGCACAAATAGTCAAGTAGTTCCTACTTCAGTCTATATGCCGGTTGTAGTCTAGATTCACTAATGTACCCTATGACTCGGGGTCGACACCAATGAACTCTAAATCCCTACAACCAACGCTCTGATACCATCTGTAGCGACCCGACAAAATCGTCATTGACGGCGCCGTCTACTTAGGTCCCGTTACGTGGTCATAAGTCCTTAAGATGACGTTTGACCAAAAATATGTCGCATTCATTTCAAATGTAAAGGACGTTTCAAGTTTACAAAAGTAGTTCAACGACTAGTTACATTACAATGTTTAACGTACAATTGAAACCTATGCGACACAATTTAAAAGCAAGTCAAGGGCTCCAAATATGCATGTATACTCGACATCCAAGCAAGTATCAAAAAGAGTGCGGAAGCATGTATCATATAGCATTCAGGGACCTGAGAAAACATAGAGAATCTGTCAACGAAAACGTTGGTGAAATCATAGGTTTAGTAAATGAGTATGTAAGTAAAATAAGTTGAACCACAAGTTATAGTATAAGTCGATTTTCCGAATCGTTTGAATTCCATAAGTATTGTTGTTTATCGAGCACCCAATTATCAAAGCTTAACCGTATCATTTACCTCAGCATAAAAGTGTTAGAACATACACCGTACCAGAATATATTTCATTCGCTTAACGGTAGCGAACCGTTCGAATGAGGGTTAGTCAAACCCGTATGGATCCACACAACATAGTCTCGCTTACACCATTTGATGTAATTAATGATAATTGAATTGAGGATTTTTGTTCAAACTCGTCCGTATCTTTGTATTCGTATTCTTGTTCGATGTATAAAAGTATGAAAGGTATATATACATATGAAATGTATATAAGTATGTAACGTATATGTTTCTCAGCCCACGATTTAAAAATATAAAAGTTGTTGAAAAAGTGGGACTATGATCTCACCTCGAGTGCATGAGTATAAAAGTACTTCATAAAGTAAACGTGTGCATGAAAGTTGCTTAGCCTTGACCTAAACAAGTAAGTTGTATCAATTTACCGGTTACGACACAAGGTCGGGTGAAATGTGTTCAATTAGTCCTATGGCTCGTTACGACTCGAATAAATAGCATGTGAATCACGTTATCAAGTTTCATGCAAGAATCAAGTATAAAATAAGATTAGAACGATTGCATAAGTGTTTTGTTATGTTTGACTAAAAGTCAAACTTGGTCAAAGTCAACGAAAAAGTCAACGGGGTCGGGTCGGGTCCCGAACTATTTTCCTAAGCTTAGAAATCATATATGAGCATGTTAGTCAAGTTTCATGTTAATCGGAGGTGCGTAGCATAGTTAGAATTAAACGAAAAACGACAATTTTGGACAGCCCCTGATAGTTCATCTGGACGGCGTCCAAAATGGCTGGACGGCGTCCATATTGAAGGCCTGGACGGCGTCCAAAAGGCTGGACGGCGTCCAAGTACGAAGGGCTGGACAGCGTCCAAGAATCTGGACGGCGTCCAGATCTGTATCCAGGCCCTGTTTTGCTGCAACAAAGAAATGCACGAACCAAAACTCAAACGATCCCAATTTATGACCCGCAAACAATCAAAACATGTATCCTATATCATCGGGAAGGTATTATAACAAAGGATACAACTAACCACATATCATCAATCGAGTTTATCATTTACAACAACAAAAACCTCGTCAAGAGATCGTTAAATGTTCATAATCAAAGTCTCAAGTTCGCAAAATGTATTTCATGATTCGGGAATCCAATTTATACGTATGATATGCCGTTTTGAAGGTAACGAAACATACAATATAGCTAAACACTTACTAACAATGTTTCATGGCATTAAAATCATCAAAAGTCCATTTTAAGAGCTATCAAACCCTAGCCAAGAATCACAAAATCAATAATCATGTTAGTGATGTTTTTCCAAATCAACCTACACACCAAATTGAAGCTAGTGATACTAGTAACACAATTAAAACATGAACTTTAACAATTTAACAACATTAACTCATCCAAAATCAAAGATTAAGCACAACCATTTCAATTGTTCATACTAGTTACTCAAAACAACAAATTGAGCAAGTAAATCATATATTCATGCTAGACACGAGCCATCGACACTAACTAACACCATTTCAAATCAAAAACACGAATTTAGAGAAATCTAGAGTTTTAGAAATGTTACCCAAACGAGATGAAGTTGGTATCAAATTGTAGAGGATGAAGAGAGGATTCCAAATACGTAATTTTTTTGATGTTGGCCTCCTAGATCGAATTTAGATGATGAATGATTGAATTGGGTAAATGTGTGTGTGTTCTTGCTAGAGAGAAAGAGAGAGAGAGATGGAGATGATTGAATGGTGGTGATTGGGGTGGACTAGTTGACCTAGTCAACTAGTTTGCCCCGTGTCAATTTTAGTCCCTCGAGTTTAAAAGCGGGTACGTGATTTAATCGAACGAATATCTTAAATAAGCGAGAGTAAACGGGAATTGTTATAATTCAATAACGAAAAATATTAAGAACGTTAGCTAACGAAGGATACGAATCTATATACGGAAGATATTATTAAAATAAAAAGACGGGCGTTAAAATAATTTAACAGAAAAATGCGGGATGTTACACGATTATCACTGTGAGCTGAAATATCATCCTGGCAAGGCGAATGTAGTTGCCGATGCCCTTAGTCGAAAGGACGATGTTAAACGTTTTCGTGCTTTAAACCTGAAAATCAAATCAAATCTTATCTCACGAATATGTGAAGCTCAATTGGAAGCTATTAAACTGACACTTTTCGAAGGTGAAGGACCCATTGGTTTTGAGAACCAACTTCAAGTGAAAGCTAATGGTACACGGTACTTTGGCAACAGAATTTGGGTTCCTCGTTTTGGTAATCTTCGTGAACTAGTCTCGGATGAAGCACATAATACTAGATATTCTATTCATCCCGGTTCCAGTAAAATGTATCACGATGTGAAGCAATTCTTCTGGTGGCCTAACATGAAAGCCGACATTGCAACTTATGTTAGTAAGTGTCTTACTTGTTTGAAGGTGAAGGCCGAACATCAAAAGCCTTCTGGTCTGTTGACACAACCTGATATTCCGCAGTGGAAGTGGGAGTGCATCACTATGGACTTCGTTACTAAGTTACCTAAGACTTCGAACGGTAACGATACTATTTGGGTCGTAGTTGATCGTCTAACTAAATCTGCGCATTTCATACCGATCAAGGAAACCGACAAGATGGAGAGATTAGCACAACTTTATATTAAAGAAATCGTGTCACGCCATGGTGTTCCTATCTCGATTATTTCTGATTGCGACAGTTGATTTGTTTCTAGATTCTGGAAAACTTTACAATCTGCTCTTGGAACTCAACTCGACATGAGTACAGCTTATCATCCTCTAATGGATGGTCAAAGTGAACGGACTATTCAAACCATGGAGGATATGCTACGTGCTTGTGCAATCGATTTCGGTAAAGGATGGGATAAACATCTACCTTTGGTTGAATTTTCTTACAACAACAGCTATCACTCCAGCATTAAAGCTGCACCTTTTGAAGCTTTATATGGATGGAAGTGTAGATCCCCTTTGTGTTGGGATGAACTTGAGGACAGACATTTAAATGGTCCTGAAATCATTCACGAAACTACCGAAAAGATCATTCAGATTAAGCGACGTTTAGAAACTGCCCGTAGCCGACAAAAGAGCTATGACGATACGAAACGAAAAGACGTCGAATACCAAGTTGGAGATAAAGTCATGTTGAAAGTATCCCCTTAGAAAGGTGTTGTCCGCTTCGGTAAAATAAGTAAACTCAGTCCACGATATGTCGGACCATTCACAATCACTGAAAGAGTAGGTCCCGTGGCATACCGATTAGAACTACCAATCGAACTCAGTCAAGTACATGATGTGTTTCATGTCTCAAATCTTAAAAGGTGTCTAGCTGATGACACACTCGTTATTCCTCTGGATGATGTCCGTATTGATGAGCAAATGCACTTCGTTGAAGAACCTATAGAAATCATGGATGGAGAGGTCAAACAAACGCGTAAAAGCAACATACCTATCGTTAAAGTCCGTTGGAATTCGCGTAGAGGCCCCGAATATACCTGGGAGTGCAAAGACCATATGAAATGGAAATATCCCCATCTCTTCTCAACTGCTGATGCAAACGAGGAAAATACCTAAAAACTTCGGGACGAAGTTTTCAATAACGGGGTGGTACTATAACGACCCTCATTTTTCCATTCTATATTTCTCATTTTTCCATTCTATACTTTTCCTTATTAAATGCCCAACAAAATAATTACCCTTAATAATTAAACTTTAATTGATAATTGTTAAGCGTTAATAATTATAAAATATAATAATTAACTTTGTACAATAATCAACAAGTTAATAAAAATAATAAATTAATAAACTTTTGTGAATAAATAAATAACTTTAAAACTTGTGTAATTAAAATAATTAAACTAGGATAATTAAGGAGTCATTTAAGCAAATTAAAGTACAAGGACTAAAGTGAAAAATCACAAACCCTAACCCTAATAACCCTAGCTGATTTTGGGAGGGTAAAATTACTCTCCTACCCCTCAAAATTTCGGCCAAATCCATCCCCCATAACCTCTTTTCCAAGCCAACTTGTTCCCTAAGTAATTCCTTATTAAACCCTAAATCTAGAATCCTCCTATCCTCACTATAAATAGAGACCTAGGCTAACCCATTCTATTGTAACATCCTGTTTTCCCGTACGTATCGAAAGGTACCTACTTAATCATTTGAACGTCAATAACTCGTTAGCTTATGCGTAAATGTACGAATATATGTGTATTATATATATATCTATGTATACTTGATAATGTGTGCATATATATATATATATATATATATATATATATATATATATATATATATATATATATATATATATATATATATATATATATATATATATATATATATATATATATATATATATATATATATATAAAAGTTTAAACATGGGTTTTGTTAGCATTAAGTCTTGTGAGACTATTGTGGAAGGCTAGGTGAATATAGGAAGCGAGTTTGGATTGTACAAATTAAATAACATCGAAAATTGTTTAAGGTGGTCAAGCTGTTCTGATGCAGCCTTAACCAGCGCCGCGGCAAATGGGTCCGCGCCGCGGCATATCAAGCGAACCAGGATCATGAAGTGGGTTAAGGAGGGCCTATTTTCCCTTTATGTGTCGCGCCGCGATGACTAAGGCCGCGCCGCGACAGTTCTGCTAAACTGGTGTCGGACTTAGCTCAATTTAAGGGATTTTAAGGGGCAAAATGGTAAATTGACATGTGGATCTGATGGGAGCATCAACTCTCCACCACATATCCATTTAATTCATTTCTTTTTCTCTTTTCTCTCCATTTTCTCTCCCAAAACTTAAAACCCATTTGGATTAAAAGTGAGATTTGAGAGTGAAGGATTGAGGGGTGATCTTTGGAGCAAGAATTAAAGTTGTTCGTTGTGTCTCTAGCTACGCGTTGATAGTCTCGGTAAGTTCTAACTCTAAGTTTTGAGTTTTAATTGGTTAATGGCTATGGTTTTGGTTACTAGAGATTTGTAAGACCCATTTGGTGGTAAAATGGGTGAGTTTGGGTTATGTTGTTGTAATGAAACCCTAAAGGCCACAATCTATGGTTTTGGCCTTGTGATTTGAGGTTATAAGTGTCGATTGGTGTTGTTAGTCACTAATGCACTTTAAGATTTATGAAAGAAGTGTTAATGGGTAGGTTTGACTTGATTGTGAGTTTAAGTAAAATAAAATGGGTCAAAATGTACTAGTTGACCTAATTAGATGAAATGGGTATGGATTACCCTAAGTTTTGTGTTAATTGAAGTTAATAGACTTTAATTCACTAGTCTTAATGATTAAAGTCGAGTCTTGGCCATTTATGGGCGGTTGTGTGTAGTTGAGTCATTTAATGCAACTTGGATCATTAAATGCTCAAGTGGGAGTATTGTGGTTAATCCCACTAGTTGTGAAATTGAATGTGCACTTAATGATTTAGGTACATTACGTTGAAGCTCGGAAGCTCTAAATCATCATCCTTGTGACAAGGTGAGTGAAATAATTATGCGTTCATGTATATGGCGTGTTTATTTGTAAATGTTATGGTATGAACCACGTGCCGGTAGTGCCATAACATGTGTGAGATAGGATGTGAACCACGAGCCGGTAGCATCGAGTGTGAACCACGAGCCGGTAGCACTATAAAATAAGATGTGAACCACGAGCCGGTAGCATCGAGTGTGAACCACGAGCCGGTAGCACTATAAAAGAGTATGACTCAAGCGTATGGTGTGAACCACGAGCCGGTAGCACCATAGCGTTATTGGTTAACCATATTGAGATTGTTGTTTTGTTTAGCATATAATATATATTGAGTTGAGTATATGCTAATTAAGTGGTGTGATAATGTACGACTTGTTAGTGTTACGGGTATGTTGACATGCTAATTGAGTTACAAGTTCGTACGGGGTATTTGGTATTGTGATTGCAAATGGATGGGTTATATATATGTATGTATAATTGTTGCACTCACTAAGAATTTCTTACCCTCTCGTTGTTTATCATTTTATAGGTTCCGGCTTGGACAAGGGTAAGGGCATACGGTTAGATTAGTTGTCTCCCGTTTATGCTGACAGGGGGTGCTATTGGCATAGCTTTTGAAGTTTGGCCTAACGTTTTGGGTAGTTTAGCCCCAAACCGTGCTCGGGTGTCGTTTGGATTATAAACTATCATTGTAGTAGGTCAAACTTGTATAAAACTTAATTAATGGCCTTCGTGCTTTTTGTAACCATTTAAATTGATGTACGTTTAAATGGAACTTGTGGAATGGTTTACATATTTAATTGGCGCATAAATGTGTATTATATAAAAAAAAATTTATCGTATGGAATATGGGTTGGGTGGTTACAAGTGGTATCAGAGCATGGTCTAAGGGATTTAGGCGACTTGAGATAGGTGCCTAGACTTGGGCTTTATTGTGTGAGCGCTTTATGCGGGACTTGTTGGACTTTGGGTCTAA
Source organism: Rutidosis leptorrhynchoides (assembly GCF_046630445.1). NCBI lineage: Eukaryota > Viridiplantae > Streptophyta > Magnoliopsida > Asterales > Asteraceae > Rutidosis > Rutidosis leptorrhynchoides. Next base: position 218,055,256 of record NC_092338.1, on the reverse strand, counting down.
TCGGGAATTATTAGTGCTTTGGTTTATGTGAACTAACCTTGTGCTAATTGATTTTTGTTGTGTTTAGCAAGCATCGAGAGAGATGGACGTTGTACTAGCAAGTTAATGCGACGTGCTCGCGTAACAATGATTAGCTACCATTGTTAGGGTGCAAATCGTGTCAAACAAGTAATGTACGACGATTGTCGAGCGAGATGGAGTAGTGTGGTGTACATGTATATACTTACATGTTATGTCTTTTCGTTCTTTGTTTAATCTTTTCCATTTTATAGAATGAAGACGAGAAACGGACACGATAATGATAACGGTGGACACGAGTGAGGATGTTGAACTCACGGCCAAGGTTGAGGCCATCTTTAAAAAGTTAAAGAAGGATTTTCTTGACGATGTCCGAGAGGTCTTCCAAGAGACGGTCGATGGACAAGTGACCGAAATGATCAACGATCGAATGAAAGCCGCAATAGAGGAGGCTTTAGAGGCTAGAAACATTTATCCTCGAGGCGAAGGGGGTGAAGGTAATGGTGGGGGTGGAAGACGGGATTTCCACTACAAAAACTTCAAGGATACTCAACCTCCGATGTTTAATAGGGTGAGGGATCCATTGAAAAGCACTTGTTGGATTTCCGATATCGAGGGGGCGTTCCGTACCGCGGAGTGTCCTCCCGAGAAGAAGACGAGATATGGGTCTAGCATGCTACGTGAAGAAGGAAAGTTGTGGTAGGACGACAAAATCAATTTATATGGTGAAGAGCAATGCATGAGCTTGACATGGGAGGAGTTTAAGAAGGAATTCTTCCAAGAATACGTAACTTCTTCCGACCTTGATAGAATCCGGGACGAGTTGCATCATTTGCAACAGGGTTCGATGGACTTGGTTACTCTCAAGTCTACCTTTTTGGCAAAGACTCGCTTTTGCCCGGAATATGTTGGTGACGATCACAAATTAATGAAAGATTTCTATCGTACTTTAAATGATGAGTTGAAGGGTAAGATTAGTCGGGGTATGGCTAAGTCTTTTGAGGAGTTGTTTGAGTTGGCTCGGGGTTTTGAGCCAGAGGTTCCGAGGAAAAGCGATTTCACTTTTTCTAAAAGAAAGTTTGGAGGTTTGAGTCATTCGAACTTTTCCAATAAAAAGAACAAGAAAGGCACCGAAAGTATTAATAGTGTGAAGAAGGGTGCTTACGGGGGTTTCGGGCCCACATGTTATAATTGTAATCAAAGAGGACACATGGCCCGTGATTGCACCAAGGCGTCGACCAAAATCACTTGTTTTAATTGCAACAAAGAAGGATACCGAAAGTCAGAGTGTCCCGATTCGAACAACGATAATGTTAAAAGGCTAGAGAAGGCGGTGGGTATGGCTCGAGGGCGAAACTATTTGATGACTAACGACGAAGCCAAGAAATCCAACGAAGTTCTCTCAGGTACTTTCTTGGTTAATTCCAATCCGGCAAGGATTCTTTTTGATAGCGGTGCAAATTTGTCGTTTGTGTCTCCAAACTTTGTGCCTAAACTTGATAGACCGTTAACTAAGTTAAGTCGCCCGGTAGAAGTCAAAATAGCGGACGGCAAGACGGTGCTAGTGGTTGATGTGTGTATGAATTGTGACGTTGTTTTTGATGCCGAAAACTTTAAAATTGATCTCATTCCGATGACTTTGGGCAACTTTGATATCGTTGTTGGTATGGATTGGCTCGATCAAAATAGAGCCGATATTGCATGCCATGAGAAACTTATCCGTGTGAAGACCCCAAGTGGGGGAGAGTTAATTATTCACGGTAATAAACGAAGAAGACTTGTGCCGATATGTTCTTTTGCACGGGCACGTCGTTTTCTTGTTAGTGGTGGCATGGCTTTTCTTGCCCATGTTATTGATACTCGTGATAAGCCACCACCAATTCATGAAATTCCGATGGTTAGTGAATTTGAAGACGTTTTTCCGGACATGTTATCGGGTGTTCCGGCGGAAAGACAAGTTGAATTTCGCATTGAGTTGGTTCCGGGAGCTACTCCCATTGCTAAAACTCCTTATCGTTTAGCACCAACGGAAATGCAAGAGTTGTTTAATCAAACCCAAGAGTTGCTTGAGAAGGGTTTTATTCGACCGAGTGCTTCTCCATGGGGCGCTCCGGTTTTATTCGTGAAAAAGAAGGATGGTAGTATGCGGATGTGCATCGATTACCGGGAGTTGAATAAAGTGACGATCAAGAATCGTTATCCATTGCCTCGGATTGACGATTTGTTTGACCAACTTCAAGGTGCGACGTATTTCTCTAAGATCGACCTACGGTCCGGCTATCAACAAATGCGGGTCCGTGAGGAAGATATCGAGAAAATGGCTTTTCGAACGCGTTATGGGCATTTTGAGTTTGTAGTAATGCCTTTTGGTCTTACGAATGCACTGGCAGCATTCATAGATCTTATGAACTGAGTGTGCCAACCTATGTTGGACAAGTCGGTAATTGTGTTCATTGACGACATACTTGTCTACTTGAAAAGTATGAACGAACATGAATGCCATTTGCGCGAAGTTTTGAAGACGTTACGAAGGGAGAAGTTGTATGCTAAGTTCTCCAAATGTGAATTTTGGCTAAGGGAAGTTCAATTCCTTGGCCACATTGTGAACAAAGACGGCATTCAAGTAGATCCGGGGAAGATAGAGACGGTGAAGAGTTGGAGACAACCGACTACGCCTACGGAGGTCCGAAGTTTTCTCGGATTGGCCGGTTATTATCGTCGGTTTATCCAAGACTTTTCTAAGACCGCTTCTTCATTGACGAAATTAACAAGGAAGAATGCGAGGTTTAATTGGGAGAACGAGCAAGAAATTGCTTTTAAACTGTTAAAAGAGAAGTTGTGTCAAGCTCCGGTGTTAGTGTTGCCGGAAGGAGTGGAAGACATAACGGTTTATTGTGATGCTTCGTTAAATGGACTCGGGTGTGTTCTATTGCAAAGAGGTAAAGTCATCGCTTATGCCTCTCGACAATTAAAGGAACACGAGACGAGATATCCGACTCATGATCTTGAGTTGGCGGTGGTTATGCATGGGTTGAAAATTTGGCGCCATTACTTGTATGGTGTCAAGTTACGATTTATTCGGAACATAAGAGTTTGAAACACCCCTTTAATCAATGAGATTTGAATTATCGTCAACGTAGGTGGATGGATGTGGTGAAAGATTATGATTGTGAAATACTTAATCATCCGGGAAAGGCGAATGTGGTCGCGGATGCGTTAAGTCGAAAGAGTCATCACCCGGCGTTACGATTGGGATTGTTACGTATGATTATTACTAACAATTTTCTTGAAAAACTCGGTGTGATTCAAATAGAGGCTTACGTTCACAACAAGCATGTGGAGCGAATTGTGGGACAATCGAAGTTCATTACTATGGGCTCGCGTGGTTTGTTGTCTTTTCAAGGAAGAGTGTGGGTGCCTAAGATGGGTGATTACCGACAAGTGCTACTCGATGAAGCACATAAGTCAAAGTATTCCATTCATTCGGGCGCGACGAAAATGTATCTCGATTTAAGGAAAGATTATTGGTGGCCGGGCATGAAACGTGATGTTGTGAAGTATGTTGAGCAATGCGTCACGTGTTTGAAAGTTAAAGCCGAGCACCAAAAGCCGTATGGTAAGTTACAACCGTTAGAAATCCCGAAATGGAAATGGGAGCACATTACCATGGATTTCATCACAAAGTTACCTAAAACGGCGAGAACCCAATTTGATTCGATTTGGGTTATAGTAGATCGATTGACGAAAAGTGCTTTGTTTCTTCCCATTAAGGAAGCGATATCGTCGGAGACCTTGGCTAAGTTGTTTATCAAGGAAGTCATCTCCCGACACGGCGTTCCTATATCGATTGTTTCAGATCGAGATACTCGTTTTATATCTCGATTTTGGGAAAAGTTTCATGAGGATATGGGTACACAATTGAAATTGAGCACGGCGTATCATCCTCAAATGGACGGTCAAACTGAACGTACGAATCAAACTTTGAAAGATATGTTACGTGCGTGCATTATCGATTTTGGTGGTAGTTGGGACGAGCACTTACCTTTGGTGGAATTCTCGTACAATAATAGTTATCATATTAGTATTGGGATGCCACCTTATGAGATGCTTTATGGGCGTTGGTGTCGAACCCCGATTTGTTGGGGTGAAGTGGGACAAAAGGAAATCGGGAGTACCGATTTGGTTTTAGAGACGAATAGCAAGATTGATGTGATTCGAGAGCATTTGAAAAAGGCTCAAGATAGGCAAAAATCTTATGCCGATAAACGTAGACGAACGATCGAATTTCAAGAAGGTGACATGGTGATGCTCAAAGTTTCACCATGGAAGGGAATTATTCGATTTCGAAAACGGGGAAAGTTAGCTCCTCGGTTTATTGGACCATTTAAGGTTTTAGCTCATGTTGGTGAAGTCGCGTATCGTTTGGAATTACCCGAAGAGCTTGCGGGGATCCATAACACATTTCATGTTTCCCATCTCCGTAAGTGTCTTACGGATGATTCATCTTGGGTGCCTTTAGACGAAATTGAGCTAAACAATAAGTTAGAGTATATTGAGGAGCCGATTGCTATACTTGATGAGAAGGTCAAAAGGTTGAGACATAAAGAGGTTAGGACTTTTAAAGTTCAATGGCGTCGTAGTAAGGGTTCCGAGTTTACTTGGGAGCCCGAAGAGTTTGTGTTGGTTTATCTTCCTTCTTGTCATGCAGCTTGGATCGCGAGAACGCGCTCCGATTCAAGTGGGGGAGAGTTGTAAAATCCCGTTTTCCCGTATGTATCGAAAGGTACCTACTTAATCATTTGTACGTCTATAACTCGTTAGCTTATGCGTAAATGTACGAATATATGTGTATTATATATATATATATATATATATATATATATATATATATATATATATATATATATATATATATATATCTATGTATACTTGATAATGTGTGCATATATATATAACTTTAAACATGGGTTTTGTTAGCATTAAGTCTTGTGAGACTATTGTGGAAGGCTAGGTGAATATAGGAAGCGGGTTTGGATTGTACAAATTAAATAACATCGAAAATTGTTTAAGGTGGTCAAGCTGTTCAGATGCAGCCTTAAGCCGCGCCGCGGCAAATGGGTCCGCGCCGCGGCATATCAAGCGAACCAGGATCAGGAAGTGGGTTAAGGAGGGCCTATTTTTCCTTTATGTGTCGCGCCGCGATGACTAAGGCCGTGCTGCGACGACGCCATTGAACTGTGTAGAGGACCCGAGTTCACCTGGGAGCGTGAAGATCAGATGAAGAAGAAATACCCGCATCTATTTCCAGAAGAATCGTCAACACCTTCAACAGCTTAAAATTTCGGGACGAAATTTATTTAACGGGTAGGTACTGTAGTGACCCGAACTTTTCCATGTTTATATATATTAATTGAGATTTATATTTACATGATTAAATGTTTCCAACATGTTAAGCAATCAAACTTGTTAAGACTTGATTAATTGAAATATGTTTCATATAGACAATTGACCACCCAAGTTGACCGGTGATTCACGAACGTTAAAACTTGTAAAAACTATACAATGACATATATATGGTTATATATATAGTTAACATGTTTTTATTATAAGTATGTATCTCATTAGGTATTTTAACAATGAGTTATATACATAAAAATGAGACTATTAAATTAAGAAACTCGAAAACGATATATATAACGATTATCGTTATAACAACGTCTTACTAGGTACATATGAATCATATTAAGATATTTATACACTTGGTTAATTATGTTAAATGATAAGTAAATATATTATTAAGTGTATTAACAATGAAATACATATGTAAAAATAAGACTACTAACTTAATGATTTCGAAACGAGACATATATGTAACGATTATCGTTGTAACGACATTTAATTGTATATACATCATACTAATATATATTATATATCATAATATCATGATAATATAATAATTTAACATCTCATTTGTTATAATAAACAATGGGTTAACAACATTCAACAAGATCGTTAACCTAAAGGTTTCAAAACAACATTTACATGTAATGACTAACGATGACTTAACGACTCAGTTAAAATGTATATACATGTAGTGTTTTAATATGTATTCATACACTTTTGAAAGACTTCAAGACACTTATCAAAATACTTCTACTTAACAAAAATGCTTACAATTACATCCTCGTTCAGTTTCATCAACAATTCTACTCGTATGCACCCGTATTCGTACTCGTACAATACACAGCTTTTAGATGTATGTACTATTGGTATATACACTCCAATGATCAGCTCTTAGCATCCCATGTGAGTCACCTAACACATGTGGGAACCATCATTTGGCAACTAGCATGAAATATCTCATAAAATTACAAAAATATGAGTAATCATTCATGACTTATTTACATGAAAACAAAATTACATATCCTTTATATCTAATCCATACACCAATGACCAAAAACACCTACAAACACTTTCATTCTTCAATTTTCTTCATCTAATTGATCTCTCTCAAGTTCTATCTTCAAGTTCTAAGTGTTCTTCATATATTTTACAAGTTCTAGTTACATAAAATCAAGAATACTTTCAAGTTTGCTAGCTCACTTCCAATCTTGTAAGGTGATCATCCAACCTCAAGAAATCTTTGTTTATTACAGTAGGTTATCATTCTAATACAAGGTAATAATCATATTCAAACTTTGGTTCAATTTCTATAACTATAACAATCTTATTTCAAGTGATGATCTTACTTGAACTTGTTTTCGTGTCATGATTCTGCTTCAAGAACTTCGAGCCATCCAAGGATCCGTTGAAGCTAGATCCATTTTTCTCTTTTCCAGTAGGTTTATCCAAGGAACTTAAGGTAGTAATGATATTCATAACATCATTCGATTCATACATATAAAGCTATCTTATTCGAAGGTTTAAACTTGTAATCACTAGAACATACTTTAGTTAATTCTAAACTTGTTCGCAAACAAAAGTTAATCCTTATAACTTGACTTTTAAAATCAACTAAACACATGTTCTATATCTATATGATATGTTAACTTAATGATTTAAAACCTGGAAACACGAAAAACACCGTAAAACCGGATTTACGCCGTCGTAGTAACACCGCGGACTGTTTTGGGTTAGTTAATTAAAAACTATGATAAACTTTGATTTAAAAGTTGTTATTCTGAGAAAATGATTTTTATTATGAACATGAAACTATATCCAAAAATTATGGTTAAACTCAAAGTGGAAGTATGTTTTCTAAAATGGTCATCTAGACGTCGTTCTTTCGACTGAAATGACTACCTTTACAAAAACGACTTGTAACTTATTTTTCCGACTATAAACCTATAATTTTTCTGTTTAGATTCATAAAATAGAGTTCAATATGAAACCATAGCAATTTGATTCACTCAAAACGGATTTAAAATGAAGAAGTTATGGGTAAAACAAGATTGGATAATTTTTCTCATTTTAGCTACGTGAAAATTGGTAACAAATCTATTCCAACCATAACTTAATCAACTTGTATTGTATATTATGTAATCTTGAGATACCATAGACACGTATACAATGTTTCGACCTATCATGTCGACACATCTATATATATTTCGGAACAACCATAGACACTCTATATGTGAATGTTGGAGTTAGCTATACAGGGTTGAGGTTGATTCCAAAATATATATAGTTTGAGTTGTGATCAATACTGAGATACATATACACTGGGTCATGGATTGATTCAAGATAATATTTATCAATTTATTTCTGTACTTCTAATTGTGGACAACTAATTGTAGGTTACTAACGAGGACAGCTGACTTAATAAACTTAAAACATCAAAATATATTAAAAGTGTTGTAAATATATTTTGAACATACTTTGATATATATGTATATATTGTTATAGGTTCGTGAATCAACCAGTGGCCAAGTCTTACTTCCCGACGATGTAAAAATCTGTGAAAGTGAGTTATAGTCCCACTTTTAAAATATAATATTTTTGGGATGAGAATACATGCAGGTTTTATAAATGATTTACAAAATAGACACAAGTACGTGAAACTACATTCTATGGTTGAATTATCGAAATCGAATATGCCCCTTTTTATTAAGTCTGGTAATCTAAGAATTAGGGAACAGACACCCTAATTGACGCGAATCCTAAAGATAGATCTATCGGGTCCAACAAGCCCCATCCAAAGTACCGGATGCTTTAGTACTTCGAAATTTATATCATATCCGAAGGGTGTCCCGGAATGATGGGGATATTCTTATATATGCATCTTGTTAATGTCGGTTACCAGGTGTTCACCATATGAATGACTTTTATCTCTATGTATGGGATGTGTATTGAAATATGAAATCTTGTGGTCTATTATTATGATTTGATATATATAGGTTAAACCTATAACTCACCAACATTTTTGTTGACGTTTTAAGCATGTTTATTCTCAGGTTATTATTAAGAGCTTCCGCTATCGCATACTTAAATAAGGACGAGATTTAGAGTCCATGTTTGTATGATATTGTGTAAAAACTGCATTCAAGAAACTTATTTTGTTGTAACATCTTTGTATTGTAAACCATTATGTAATGGTCGTGTGTAAACAGGATATTTTAGATTATCATTACTTGATAATCTACGTAAAGCTTTTTAAACCTTTATTGATGAAATAAAGGTTATGGTTTGTTTTAAAATGAATGCAGTCTTTGAAAAACGTCTCATATAGAGGTCAAAACCTCGCAACGAAATCAATTAATATGGAACGTTTTAATCAATAAGAACGGGACATTTCAGTTGGTATCCGAGCGTTGGTCTTAGAGAACCAGAATTTTGCATTAGTGTGTCTTATCGAGTTTGTTAGGATGCATTAGTGAGTCTGGACTTCGACCGTGTTTACTTGAAAAATGATTGCTTAACAAATTTTGTTGGAAACTATATATTTTTAACATGTGAATATTATGTGATATATTAATCTCTTAACGCGTTTGATATTATGTGATAGATGTCTACCTCTAGAACAAGTCCCATTGACTCACCTAATAATAATGAAAAGTCAAATGTAAATTGGAATGATTCGTGGACTGATTCACAAGTTCCCGAAGAGGAACCGGAAGAAGAGTCGGAACCGGAAGAAGAATCGGAACCGGAAGAAGAATCGGAACCGGATGAAGAAGTAGAACTGGTGGTGAAAATAATAAAACGGTTAAGTAAAAGAAAATCCTCAACCAACCGACCAAGGTTAATTATGGTCAATGGTGTTTCCGCCAAGGAAGCAAAATATTGGGAGGATTACAAATTCTCCGATGAATCGGATTCTGACGAGAATTCCGATGATGTTATAGAAATTACCCCAACTGAATTTAAAAAGGCAAAAGAAAATAATAAGGGAAAGGGCATAAAAATAGAGAAATCTAATTCCAACCCCGATGAACTTTATATGTATCGTCAACCCCCGAAGTCCTTAAGTTGTAACAATGACCCGGGAACCTCTAAACCACCAGGTTTTTCTAAACCGTTGTGGAAAACGACAGTTAGTATTAGGGGAACATCATATATCCCTAGAAAATTGGCAAAACGAACCAAAACCGAAGAAGAAGAAACGAGCGAGTCGGAATAAGATAGTTGTATTCGTGTGGTGTAATATATGTAATATAGTGTGCTTATGCTTTATGATATATGTAAAAATTGCTTGTATTAATAAGTATTTTTTATGAATCTAACTCTTGTCTATTTTACAGTTTAAAAACACAAAATGGATAGACAACCCAATATTTTAAGAGACCTACCCGGAGACATGATTGATGAAATCTTGTCTAGAGTCGGTCAGAATTCCTCGGCACAACTATTTAAGGCGAGATCAGTTTGTAAGACATTCGAAGAACGTTCCAAGAATGTCTTGGTTTATAAGAGACTTTCGTTTGAAAGATGGGGGATATCACATTGGGAAACCCATAAGTTACGATGTGTTTACTTTGACGCATATATTGCGGGGAACCCAAATGCTATTTTACGCAACGGGTTAAGAAATTATTTTGACTCAATATATCCGAATATTGGACTTCGTGATTTAGAAAAAGCGGCTATCATGCAACATAAAGAAGCATGTTATGCTTACGGATTAGTAATGTTCGCTTCTCACCAAAGTGAGAACAAGAACATCGGGCTACAACTATTAAACAAAACGTTTCCACAAGTGACGGAGTCGGTAATTAGGGTAAGAAATGAGGTTTTTAGATTGTTACGGGACTGTTAGACATTACGTAACCCTCGTCCTTTTGACGACGTTACAACACACTGTCTTATCAACGGCCATAACGGTTATGTTCCACAAGACCAAGGATGGGAAGTAATCCTAGTAAAACCAGAATGCATGACTTGTTTCTGGACGTATGAATTACGTGTCTTTATTGCCTTTGCTGAACGACTTGTGTACTAGCTAGAATTATCTTCACAACTATCTTGTATCAAAGTTATTGTGTGCTATATTTCATGCTTTATGTAAAATAAGCGGTATTGTAAGTTTGTAAAATATTGTATAAAAGTTTGAACGCGAAATATTATTATAATCAGTTTTTCATATAGAATTGTAGTAGTTGAATTGTATATTAGCTACTAAGTATGAACTTAACGGGTAGGTACTACCCGAATTTAAACTTATAAAACGCTAATATGAAGAAAAAGCTTTTATAAATGAGTTCATATTATGCTACGAAATACTATTAACTACTCTTAATATTCTGTATGATTAACTTGTTCCATTTGACTATTTTGAAGGAAATGGCACCGACTACTCGACACACTGTGAATATGAATGAAGAGGAATTCCGTACTTTTCTAGCTTCAAACATAGCCGCAGTACAGGCTGCGCTACATACCAACAATAACCTTGGATCTAGCAGTACAGGAAATCGTGTAGGATGCACCTACAAAGAATTCACTGCCTGCAAACCTTTGGAATTTGATGGAACCGAAGGACCGATCGGATTGAAACGGTGGACCGAGAAGGTCGAATCGGTGTTTGCCATAAGTAAGTGTACTGAAGAGGACAAAGTGAAGTACGCTACGCATACCTTCACAGGTTCTGCATTAACATGGTGGAATACCTATCTAGAGCAAGTGAGACAAGACGATGCGTACGCACTACCGTGGTCAGCATTCAAGCACTTGATGAACGAGAAGTACCGTCCCAGAACCGAGGTAAATAAGCTCAAGACAGAACTTAGAGGGTTACGAACCCAAGGATTTGATATTACCACGTACGAAAGACGATTCACAGAATTGTACCTATTGTGTCCGGGAGCATTCGAAGATGAGGAAGAGAAGATCGACGCGTTTGTGAAAGGATTACCGGAAAGAATCCAAGAAGATATAAGTTCACACGAGCCCGCCTCTATACAACAGGCATGTAGAATGGCTCACAAACTAGTGAACCAGATTGAAGAAAGAATTAAAGAACAGACTGCTGAAGAGGCCAATGTGAAGCAAGTCAAAAGAAAGTGGGAGGAAAACGGTGATAAGAATCACCAATACAACAACAACAGCAATTACAACAATAATCGCAACAATTATCCCAACAATCGCAACATCAATCGCAACTACAACAAACGGCCCAACAACAACAACAACAACAACAACAACAACAACTACAACAATCATCCCAACAACAATAATAACCGCAACAACAACAACAACAACAACAATCAGAAGCAGCTATGCCAAAGGTGTGAAAAGTATCACTCGGGGTTCTGCACCAAATTTTACAACAAGTGTAAAAGAAATGGTCATAGCGCGGCGAAGTGTGAGGTCTACGGACCAGGGGTTAATAGAACGAAAGGAACAAATGGTGTCGGAACGAGTAATGGCGGAGCAAGTAGTGTCGGAGCAAGTTATGCCAATGTAGTTTGTTATAAATGTGGAAAACCGGGCCACATTATTAGAAATTGCCCAAACCAGGAGAACACGAATGGACAAGGCCGCGGAAGAGTTTTCAATATTAATGCGGCAGAGGCACAGGAAGTCCCGGAGCTTGTTACGGGTACGTTTCTTATTGACAATAAATCTGCTTACGTTTTATTTGATTCAGGTGCGGATAGAAGCTATATGAGTAGAGATTTTTGTGCTAAATTAAGTTGTCCATTGATGCCTTTGGATAGTAAATTTTTACTCGAATTAGCAAATGGTAAATTAATTTCAGCAGATAATATATGTCGGAATCGAGAAATTAAACTGGTTAGCGAAACATTTAAGATTGATTTGATACCAGTAGAGTTAGGGAGTTTTGATGTGATAATCGGTATGGACTGGTTGAAAGAAGTGAAAGCAGAGATCGTCTGTTACAAAAATGCAATTCGCATTATACGAGAAAAAGGAAAACCCTTAATGGTGTACGGAGAAAAGGGCAACACGAAGCTACATCTTATTAGTAATTTGAAGGAACAAAAACTAACAAGAAAAGGTTGCTATGCTGTTCTAGCACACGTCGAGAAAGTACAAACTGAAGAAAAGAGCATCAATGATGTTCCCATTGCAAAAGAATTTCCCGATGCATTTCCGAAAGAATTACCGGGATTACCCCCACATCGATCTGTTGAATTTCAAATAGATCTTGTACCAGGAGCTGCACCAATAGCTCGTGCTCCTTATAGACTCGCACCCAGCGAGATGAAAGAACTACAAAGCCAATTACAAGAACTTTTAGAGCGTGGTTTCATTCGACCAAGCACATCACCGTGGGGATGTAGTGACCCGAACTTCTCCATGTTTATATATATTAATTGAGATTGATATTTACATGATTAAATGTTTCCAACATGTTAAGCAATCAAACTTGTTAAGACTTGATTAATTGAAATATGTTTCATATAGACAATTGACCACCCAAGTTGACCGGTGATTCACGAACGTTAAAACTTGTAAAAACTATATGATGACATATATATGGATATATATATATATTTAACATGATACTATGATAAGTAAACATATCATTAAGTATATTAACAATGAACTACATATGTAAAAACAAGACTACTAACTTAATGATTTTTAAACGAGACATATATGTAACGATTATCGTTGTAAAGACATTTAATGTATATATATCATATTAAGAGATATTCATACATGATAATATCATGATAATATAATAATTTAAAATCTCATTTGATATTATAAACATTGGGTTAACAACATTTAACAAGATCGTTAACCTAAAATTTCAAAACAACACTTACATGTAACGACTAATGATGACTTAACGACTCAGTTAAAATGTATATACATGTAGTGTTTTAATATGTATTTATACACTTTTGAAAGACTTCAATACACTTATCAAAATACTTCTACTTAACAAAAATGCTTACAATTACATCCTCGTTCAGTTTCATCAACAATTCTACTCGTATGCACCCGTATTTGTACTCGTACAATACATAGCTTTTAGATGTATGTACTATTGGTATATACACTCCAATGATCAGCTCTTAGCAGCCCATGTGAGTCACCTAACATATGTGGGAACCATCATTTGTCAACTAGCATGAAATATCTCATAAAATTACAAAAATATGAGTAATCATTCATGACTTATTTACATGAAAACAAAATAACATATCCTTTATATCTAATCCATACACCAACGACCAAAAACACCTAAAAACACTTTCATTCTTCAATTTTCTTCATCTAATTGATCTCTCTCAAGTTCTATCTTCAAGTTCTAAGTGTTCTTCATAAATTCCAAAAGTTCTAGTTTCATAAAATCAAGAATACTTTCAAGTTTGCTAGCTCACTTCCAATCTTGTAAGGTGATCATCCAACCTCAAGAAATCTTTGTTTCTTACAGTAGGTTATCATTCTAATACAAGGTAATAATAATATTCAAACTTTGGTTCAATTTCTATAACTATAACAATCTTATTTTAAGTGATGATCTTACTTGAACTTGTTTTCGTGTCATGATTCTGCTTCAAGAACTTCGAGCCATCCAAGAATCCATTGAAGCTAGATCCATTTTTATCTTTTCCAGTAGGTTTATCCAAGGAACTTAAGGTAGTAATGATGTTCATAACATCATTCGATTCATACATATAAAGCTATCTTATTCGAAGGTTTAAACTTGTAATCACTAGAACATAGTTTAGTTAATTCTAAACTTGTTCGCAAACAAAAGTTAATCCTTCTAACTTGACTTTTAAAATCAACTAAACACATGTTCTATATCTATATGATATGCTAACTTAATGATTTAAAACCTGGAAACACGAAAAACACCGTAAAACCGGATTTACGCCGTCGTAGTAACACCGCGGGCTGTTTTGGGTTAGTTAATTAAAAACTATGATAAACTTTGATTTAAAAGTTGTTATTCTGAGAAAATAATTTTTATTATGAACATGAAACTATATCCAAAAATTATGGTTAAACTCAAAGTGGAAGTATGTTTTCTAAAATGGTCATCTAGACGTCGTTCTTTCCACTGAAATGACTACCTTTACAAAAACGACTTGTAACTTATTTTTACGACTATAAACCTATACTTTTTCTGTTTAGATTCATAAAATAGAGTTCAATATAAAACCATAGCAATTTGATTCACTCAAAACGGATTTAAAATGAAGAAGTTATGGGTAAAACAAGATTGGATAATTTTTCTCATTTTAGCTACGTGAAAATTGGTAACAAATATATTCCAACCATAACTTAATCAACTTGTATTCTATATTATGTAATCTTGAGATACCATAGACACGTATACAATGTTTCGACCTATCATGGCGACACATCTATATATATTTCGGAACAACCATAGACACTCTATATGTGAATGTTGGAGTTAGCTATACAGGGTTGAGGTTGATTCCAAAATATGTATAGTTTGAGTTGTGATCAATACTGAGATACGTATACACTGGGTAGTGGATTGATTCAAGATAATATTTATCGATTTATTTCTGTATATCTAACTGTGGACAACTAGTTATAGGTTACTAACGAGGACAGCTGACTTAATAAACTTAAAACATCAAAATATATTAAAAGTGTTGTAAATATATTTTGAACATACTTTGATATATATGTATATATTGTTATAGGTTCGTGAATCAACCAGTGGCCAAGTCTTATTTCCCGACGAAGTAAAAATCTGTGAATTTTAAAATCTAATATTTTTGGGATGAGAATACATGCAGGTTTTATAAATGATTTACAAAATAGACACAAGTACGTGAAACTACATTCTATGGTTGAATTATCGAAATCGAATATGCCCCTTTTTATTAAGTCTGGTAATCTAAGAATTAGGGAACATACACCCTAATTGACGCGAATCCTAAAGATAGATCTATTGGGCCTAACAAACCCCATCCGAAGTACCGGATGCTTTAGTACTTCGAAATTTATATCATATCCGAAGGGTGTCCCGGAATGATGGGGATATTCTTATATATATGCATCTTGTTAATGTCGGTTACCAGGTGTTCATCATATGAATGATTTTTATCTCTATGTATGGGATGTGTATTGAAATATGAAATCTTGTGGTCTATTGTTACGATTTGATATATATAGGTTAAACCTATAACTCACCAACATTTTTGTTGACGTTTTAAGCATGTTTATTCTCAGGTGATTATTAAGAGCTTCCGCTGTCGCATACTTAAATAAGGACAAGATTTGGAGTCCATGCTTGTATGATATTGTGTAAAAACTGCATTCAAGAAACTTATTTTGTTGTAACATATTTGTATTGTAAACCATTATGTAATGGTCGTGTGTAAACAGGATATTTTAGATTATCATTATTTGATAATCTATGTAAAGCTTTTTAAACCTTTATTGATGAAATAAAGGTTATGGTTTGTTTAAAAATGAATGCAGTCTTTGAAAAACGTCTCATATAGAGGTCAAAACCTCGCAACGAAATTAATTAATATGGAACGTTTTAAATCAATAAGAACGGGACATTTCAGTTGGTATCCGAGCGTTGGTCTTAGAGAACCAGAAAATTTGCATTAGTGTGTCTTATTGAGTTTGTTAGGATGCATTAGTGAGTCTGGACTTCGACCGTGTTTTCTTTAAAAATGATTGCTTAACATTTTTGTTGGAAACTATATATTTTTAACATATGAATATTATGTGATATATTAATCTCTTATCGTGTTTGATATTATGTGATAGATGTCTACCTCTAGAACAAGTCCCATTGACTCACCTAATAATAATGAAGAGTCAAATGTTAATTGGAATGATTCGTGGACTGATTCACAAGTTCCCGAAGAGGAACCGGAAGAAGAGTCGGAACCGGAAGAAGAATCGGAACCGGAAGAAGAATCAGAACCGGAAGAAGAAATAGAACCGGTGGGGGAAATAATAAAACGGTTAAGTAAAAGAGAATCCTCAACCAACCGACCAAGGTTAATTATGGTCAATGGTGTTTCCGCCAAGGAAGCAAAATATTGGGAGGATTACCAATTCTCCGATGAATCGGATTCCGACGAGAATTTCGATGATGTTATAGAAATTACCCCAACTGAATTTAAAAAGGCAAAAGAAAATAATAAGGGAAAGGGCATAAAAATAGAGAAATCTAATTCCACCCCCGATGAACTTTATATGTATCGTCAACCCCCGAAGTCCTTAAGTTGTAACAATGACCCGGGAACCTCTAAACCACCAGGTTTTTCTAAACCAATGTGGATAACGACGGCTCGTATTAGGGGAACATCATATATCCCTAGAAACTTGGCAAAACGAACCAAAACCGAACAAGAAGAAACGAGCGAGTCGGAATAAGATAGTTATATTCGTGTGGTGTAATATATGTAATATAGTGTGCTTATGCTTTATGATGTATGTAAAAATTGCTTGTATTAATAAGTATTTTTTTTTTATGAATCTAACTCTTGTCTATTTTACAGTATAAAAACACAAAATGGATAGACAACCCAATATTTTAAGAGACCTACCCGGAGACATGATTGATGAAATCTTGTCTAGAGTCGGTCAGAATTCCTCGGCACAACTATTTAAGGCGAGATCAGTTTGTAAGATATTCGAAGAACGTTCCAAGAATGTCTTGGTTTATAAGAGACTTTCGTTTGAAAGATGGGGGATATCACATTGGGAAACCCATAAGTTACGATGTGTTTACTTTGATGCATATATTGCGGGGAACTCAAATGCTATTTTACGCAACGGGTTAAGAAATTATTTTGACTCAATGTATCCGAATATAGGACTTCGAGATTTAGAAAAAGCGGCTAACATGCAACATAAAGAAGCATGTTATGCTTACGGGTTAGTAATGTTCGCTTCTCACCAAAGTGAGAACAAGAACATCGGGCTACAACTATTAAACAAAACGTTCCCAGAAGTGACGGAGTCGGTAATTGGGGTAAGAAATGAGGTTTTTAGGTTATTACGAGACTGTTGGTCATTACGTAACCCTCGTCCCTTTGACGACGTTACAACACGCTGTCTTATCAACGGCCATAACGGTTATGTTGCACAAGACCAAGGATGGGAAGTAGTCCTAGTAAAACCAGAATGCATGACTTGTTTCTGGACGTATGAATTACGTGTCTTTATTGCCTTTGCTGAACGACTTGTGTACTAGCTAGAATTATCTTCACAACTATCTTGTATCAAAGTTATTGTGTGCTATATTTCATGCTTTATGTAAAATAAGCGGTATTGTAAGTTTGTAAAATATTGTATAAAAGTTTGAACGCGAAATATTATTATAATCAGTTTTTCATATAGAATTGTAGTAGTTGAATTGTATATTAGCTACTAAGTATGAACTTAACGGGTAGGTACTACCCGAATTTAAACTTATAAAACGCTAATATGAAGAAAAAGCTTTTATAAATGAGTTCATATTATGCTACGAAATACTATTAACTACTCTTAATATTCTGTATGATTAACTTGTTCCATTTGACTATTTTGAAGGAAATGGCACCGAATACTCGACACACAGTGAATATGAATGAAGAGGAATTCCGTACTTTTCTAGCTTCAAACATAGCCGCAGTACAGGCTGCGCTACATACCAACAATAACCTTGGATCTAGCAGTACAGGAAATCGTGTAGGATGCACCTACAAAGAATTCACTGCCTGCAAACCTTTGGAATTTGATGGAACCGAAGGACCTATCCGATTGAAACGGTGGACCGAGAAGGTCGAATCGGTGTTTGCCATAAGTAAGTGTACTGAAGAGGACAAAGTGAAGTACGCTACGCATACCTTCACAGGTTCTGCGTTAACATGGTGGAATACCTATCTAGAGCAAGTGGGACAAGACGATGCGTACGCACTACCGTGGTCAGCATTCAAGCACTTGATGAACGAGAAGTACCGTCCCAGAACCGAGGTCAATAAGCTCAAGACAGAACTTAGAGGGTTACAAACCCAAGGATTTGATATTACCACGTATGAAAGACGATTCACAGAATTGTGCCTATTGTGTCCGGGAGCATTCGAAGATGAGGAAGAGAAGATCGACGCGTTTGTGAAAGGATTACCCGAAAGAATCCAAGAAGATATAAGTTCACACGAGCCCGCCTCCATACAACAGGCATGTAGAATGGCTCACAAACTAGTGAACCAGATTGAAGAAAGAATTAAAGAACAGACTGCTGAAGAGGCCAATGTGAAGCAAGTCAAAAGAAAGTGGGAGGAAAATGGTGATAAGAATCACCAATACAACAACAACAACAATCGCAACATCAATCGCAACTACAACAAACGGCCCAACAACAACAACAACAACAACAACAGCAACTACAACAATCATCCCAACAACAATAATAACCGCAACAACAACAACAATCAGAAGCAGCTATGCCAAAGGTGTGAAAAGTATCACTCGGGGTTCTGCACCAAATTTTGCAACAAGTGTAAAAGAAATGGTCATAGCGCGGCGAAGTGTGAGGTCTACGGACCAGGGGTTAATAGAACGAAAGGAACAAATGGTGTCGGAACGAGTAATGGCGGAGCAAGTAGTGTCGGAGCAAGTTATGCCAATGTAGTTTGTTATAAATGTGGAAAACCGGGCCACATTATTAGAAATTGCCCGAACCAGGAGAACACGAATGGACAAGGCCGCGGAAGAGTTTTCAATATTAATGCGGCAGAGGCACAGGAAGACCCGGAGCTTGTTACGGGTACGTTTCTTATTGACAATAAATCTGCTTACGTTTTATTTGATTCGGGTGCGGATAGAAGCTATATGAGTAGAGATTTTTGTGCTAAATTAAGTTGTCCATTGACGCCTTTGGATAGTAAATTTTTACTCGAATTAGCAAATGGTAAATTAATTTCAGCAGATAATATATGTCGGAATCGAGAAATTAAACTGGTTAGCGAAACATTTAAGATTGATTTGATACCAGTAGAGTTAGGGAGTTTTGATGTGATAATCGGTATGGACTGGTTGAAAGAAGTGAAAGCAGAGATCGTTTGTTACAAAAATGCAATTCGCATTATACGAGAAAAAGGAAAACCCTTAATGGTGTACGGAGAAAAGGGCAACACGAAGCTACATCTTATTAGTAATTTGAAGGCACAAAAACTAATAAGAAAAGGTTGCTATGCTGTTCTAGCACACGTTGAGAAAGTACAAACTGAAGAAAAGAGCATCAATGATGTTCCCATTGCAAAAGAATTTCCCGATGTATTTCCGAAAGAATTTCCGGGATTACCCCCACATCGATCCGTTGAATTTCAAATAGATCTTGTACCAGGAGCTGCACCAATAGCTCGTGCTCCTTACAGACTCGCACCCAGCGAGATGAAAGAACTGCAAAGCCAATTACAAGAACTTTTAGAGCGTGGTTTCATTCGACCAAGCACATCACCGTGGGGAGCTCCTGTTTTGTTTGTCAAGAAGAAAGATGGTACATTCAGGTTGTGTATCGACTACCGAGAGTTGAACAAACTTACCATCAAGAACCGCTACCCACTACCGAGAATCGACGACTTATTTGATCAACTACAAGGCTCGTCTGTTTATTCAAAGATTGACTTACGTTCCGGGTATCATCAAATGCGGGTGAAAGAAGATGATATTCCAAAGACTGCTTTCAGAACACGTTACGGTCATTACGAGTTTATGGTCATGCCGTTTGGTTTAACTAATGCACCAGCTGTGTTCATGGACCTTATGAACCGAGTGTGTGGACCATACCTTGACAAGTTTGTCATTGTTTTCATTGATGACATACTTATTTACTCAAAGAATGACCAAGAACACGGTGAACATTTGAGAAAGGTGTTAGAAGTATTGAGGAAGGAAGAATTGTACGTTAAGTTTTCAAAGTGTGCATTTTGGTTGGAAGAAGTTCAATTCCTCGGTCCCATAGTGAACAAATAAGGTATTAAGGTGGATCCGGCAAAGATAGAAACTGTTGAAAAGTGGGAAACCCCGAAAACTCCGAAACACATACGCCAGTTTTTAGGACTAGCTGGTTACTACAGAAGGTTCATCCAAGACTTTTCCAGAATAGCAAAACCCTTGACTGCATTAATGCATAAAGGGAAGAAATTTGAATGGAATGATGAACAAGAGAAAGCGTTTCAGTTATTGAAGAAAAAGCTAACTTCGGCACCTATATTGTCATTGCCTGAAGGGAATGATGATTTTGTGATTTATTGTGACGCATCCAAGCAAGGTCTTGGTTGTGTATTAATGCAACGAACGAAGGTGATTGCTTATGCGTCTAGACAATTGAAGATTCACGAACAAAATTATACGACGCATGATTTGGAATTAGGCGCGGTTGTTTTTGCATTAAAGACTTGGAGGCACTACTTATATGGGGTCAAAAGTATTATATATACCGACCATAAAAGTCTTCAACACATATTTAATCAGAAACAACTGAATATGAGGCAGCGTAGGTGGATTGAATTGTTGAATGATTACGACTTTGAGATTCGTTACCACCCAGGGAAGGCAAATGTGGTAGCCGATGCCTTGAGCAGGAAGGACAAAGAACCCATTCGAGTAAAATCTATGAATATAATGATTCATAATAACCTTACTACTCAAATAAAGGAGGCGCAACAAGGAGTTTTAAAAGAGAGAAATTTAAAGGATGAAATATCCAAAGGATCGGAGAAGCATCTTAATATTCGGGTAGACGGAACCCGGTATAGGGCTGAAAGGATTTGGGTACCAAAATTTGGAGATATGAGAGAAATGGTACTTAGAGAAGCTCATAAAACCATATACTCAATACATCCTGGAACGGGGAAGATGTACAAGGATCTCAAGAAACATTTTTGGTGGCCGGGTATGAAAGCCGATGTTGCTAAATACGTAGGAGAATGTTTGACGTGTTCTAAGGTCAAAGCTGAGCATCAGAAACCATCAGGTCTACTTCAACAACCCGAAATCCCGGAATGGAAATGGGAAAACATTACCATGGATTTCATCACTAAATTGCCAAGGACTGCAAGTGGTTTTGATACTATTTAGGTAATAGTTGATCGTCTCACCAAATCAGCACACTTCCTGCCAATAAGAGAAGATGACAAGATGGAGAAATTAGCACGACTGTATTTGAAGGAAGTCATCTCCAGACATGGAATACCAATCTCTATTATCTCTGATAGGGATGGCAGATTTATTTCAAGATTCTGGCAGACATTACAGCAAGCATTAGGAACTCGTCTAGACATGAGTACTGCCTATCATCCACAAACTGATGGGCAGAGCGAAAGGACGATACAAACGCTTGAAGACATGCTACGAGCATGTGTTATTGATTTCGGAAACAGTTGGGACCGACATCTACCGTTAGCAGAATTTTCCTACAACAACAGCTACCATTCAAGCATTGAGATGGCGCCGTTTGAAGCACTTTATGGTAGAAAGTGCAGGTCTCCGATTTGTTGGAGTGAAGTGGGGGATAGACAGATTACGGGTCCGGAGATTATACAAGAAATTACCGAGAAGATCATTCAAATTCAACAACGGTTGAAAACCGCCCAAAGTCGCCAAAAGAGCTACGCTGATATTAAAAGAAAAGATATAGAATTTGAAATTGGAGAGATGGTCATGCTTAAAGTTTCACCTTGGAAAGGCGTTGTTCGATTTGGTAAAAGAGGGAAATTAAATCCAAGGTATATTGGACCATTCAAGATTATTGATCGTGTCGGACCAGTAGCTTACCGACTTGAGTTACCTCAACAACTCGCGGCTGTACATAACACTTTCCACGTCTCGAATTTGAAGAAATGTTTTGCTAAAGAAGATCTCACTATTCCGTTAGATGAAATCCAAATCAACGAAAAACTTCAATTCATCGAAGAACCCGTCGAAATAATGGATCGTGAGGTTAAAAGACTTAAGCAAAACAAGATACCAATTGTTAAGGTTCGATGGAATGCTCGTAGAGGACCCGAGTTCACCTGGGAGCGTGAAGATCAGATGAAGAAGAAATACCCGCATCTATTTCCAGAAGATTCATCAACACCTTCAACAGCTTAAAATTTCGGGACGAAATTTATTTAACGGGTAGGTACTGTAGTGACCCGAACTTTTCCATGTTTATATATATTAATTGAGAGAGATATTTACATGATTAAATGTTTCCAACATGTTAAGCAATCAAACTTGTTAAGACTTGATTAATTGAAATATGTTTCATATAGACAATTGACCACCCAAGTTGACCGGTGATTCACGAACGTTAAAACTTGTAAAAACTATATGATGACATATATATGGATATATATATAGTTAACATGATACTATGATAAGTAAACATATCATTAAGTATATTAACAATGAACTACATATGTAAAAACAAGACTACTAACTTAATGATTTTTAAACGAGACATATATGTAACGATTATCGTTGTTAAGACATTTAATGTATATATATCATATTAAGAGATATTCATACATGATAATATCATGATAATATAATAATTTAAAATCTCATTTGATATTATAAACATTGGGTTAACAACATTTAACAAGATCGTTAACCTAAAATTTCAAAACAACACTTACATGTAACGACTAACGATGACTTAACGACTCAGTTAAAATGTATATACATGTAGTGTTTTAATATGTATTTTTACACTTTTGAAAGACTTCAATACACTTATCAAAATACTTCTACTTAACAAAAATGCTTACAATTACATCCTCGTTCAGTTTCATCAACAATTCTACTCGTATGCACCCGTATTTGTACTCGTACAATACACAGCTTTTAGATGTATGTACTATTGGTATATACACTCCAATGATCAGCTCTTAGCAGCCCATGTGAGTCACCTAACATATGTGGGAACCATCATTTGGCAACTAGCATGAAATATCTCATAAAATTACAAAAATATGAGTAATCATTCATGACTTATTTACATGAAAACAAAATAACATATCCTTTATATCTAATCCATACACCAACGACCAAAAACACCTACAAACACTTTCATTCTTCAATTTTCTTCATCTAATTGATCTCTCTCAAGTTCTATCTTCAAGTTCTAAGTGCTCTTCATAAATTCCAAAAGTTCTAGTTTCATAAAATCAAGAATACTTTCAAGTTTGCTAGCTCACTTCCAATCTTGTAAGGTGATCATCAAACCTCAAGAAATCTTTGTTTCTTACAGTAGGTTATCATTCTAATACAAGGTAATAATCATATTCAAACTTTGGTTCAATTTCTATAACTATAACAATCTTATTTTAAGTGATGATCTTACTTGAACTTGTTTTCGTGTCATGATTCTGCTTCAAGAACTTCGAGCCATCCAAGAATCCATTGAAGCTAGATCCATTTTTCTCTATTCCAGTAGGTTTATCCAAGGAACTTAAGGTAGTAATGATGTTCATAACATCATTCGATTCATACATATAAAGCTATCTTATTCGAAAGTTTAAACTTGTAATCACTAGAACATAGTTTAGTTAATTCTAAACTTGTTCGCAAACAAAAGTTAATCCTTCTAACTTGACTTTTAAAATCAACTAAACACATGTTCTATATCTATATGATATGCTAACTTAATGATTTAAAACCTGGAAACACGAAAAACACCGTAAAACCGGATTTACGCCGTCGTAGTAACACCGCGGGCTGTTTTGGGTTAGTTAATTAAAAACTATGATAAACTTTGATTTAAAATTTGTTATTCTGAGAAAATAATTTTTATTATGAACATGAAACTATATCCAAAAATTATGGTTAAACTCAAAGTGGAAGTATGTTTTCTAAAATGGTCATCTAGACGTCGTTCTTTCGACTGAAATGACTACCTTTACAAAAACGACTTGTAACATATTTTTCCGACTATAAACCTATACTTTTTCTGTTTAGATTCATAAAATAGAGTGCAATATAAAACCATAGCAATTTGATTCACTCAAAACGGATTTAAAATGAAGAAGTTATGGGTAAAACAAGATTGGATAATTTTTCTCATTTTAGCTACGTGAAAATTGGTAACAAATATATTCCAACCATAACTTAATCAACTTGTATTGTATATTATGTAATCTTGAGATACCATAGACACGTATACAATGTTTCGACCTATCATGTCGACACATCTATATATATTTCGGAACAACCATAGACACTCTATATGTGAATGTTGGAGTTAGCTATACAGGGTTAAGGTTGATTCCAAAATATGTATAGTTTGAGTTGTGATCAATACTGAGATACGTATTCACTGGGTCGTGGATTGATTCAAGATAATATTTATCGATTTATTTCTGTATATCTAACTGTGGACAACTAGTTATAGGTTACTAACGAGGACAGCTGACTTAATAAACTTAAAACATCAAAATATATTAAAAGTGTTGTAAATATATTTTGAACATACTTTGATATATATGTATATATTGTTATAGGTTCGTGAATCAACCAGTGGCCAAGTCTTACTTCCCGATGAAGTAAAAATCTGTGAAAGTGAGTTATAGTCCCACTTTTAAAATCTAATATTTTTGGGATGAGAATACATGCAGGTTTTATAAATGATTTACAAAATAGACACAAGTACGTGAAACTACATTCTATGGTTGAATTATCGAAATCGAATATGCCCCTTTTTATTAAGTCTGGTAATCTAAGAATTAGGGAACAGACACCCTAATTGACGCGAATCCTAAAGATAGATCTATTGGGCCTAACAAACCCCATCCAAAGTACCGGATGCTTTAGTACTTCGAAATTTATATCATATCCGAAGGGTGTCCCGGAATGATGGGGATATTCTTATATATATGCATCTTATTAATGTCGGTTACCAGGTGTTCATCATATGAATGATTTTTATCTCTATGTATGGGATGTGTATTGAAATATGAAATCTTGTGGTCTATTGTTACGATTTGATATATATAGGTTAAACCTATAACTCACCAACATTTTTGTTGACGTTTTAAGCATGTTTATTCTCAGGTGATTATTAAGAGCTTCCGCTGTCGCATACTTAAATAAGGACAAGATTTGGAGTCCATGCTTGTATGATATTGTGTAAAAACTGCATTCAAGAAACTTATTTTGTTGTAACATATTTGTATTGTAAACCATTATGTAATGGTCGTGTGTAAACAGGATATTTTAGATTATCATTATTTGATAATCTACGTAAAGCTTTTTAAACCTTTATTGATGAAATAAAGGTTATGGTTTGTTTAAAAATGAATGCAGTCTTTGAAAAACGTCTCATATAGAGGTCAAAACCTCGCAACGAAATCAATTAATATGGAACGTTTTTAATCAATAAGAACGGGACATTTCAGGGGAGCTCCTGTTTTGTTTGTCAAGAAGAAAGATGGTACATTCAGGTTGTGTATCGACTACCGAGAGTTGAACAAACTTACCATCAAGAACCGCTACCCACTACCGAGAATCGACGACTTATTTGATCAACTACAAGGCTCGTCTGTTTATTCAAAGATTGACTTACGTTCCGGGTATCATCAAATGCGGGTGAAAGAAGATGATATTCCAAAGACTGCTTTCAGAACACGTTACGGTCATTACGAGTTTATGGTCATGCCGTTTGGTTTAACTAATGCACCAGCTGTGTTCATGGACCTTATGAACCGAGTGTGTGGACCATACCTTGACAAGTTTGTCATTGTTTTCATTGATGACATACTTATTTACTCAAAGAATGACCAAGAACACGGTGAACATTTGAGAAACGTGTTAGAAGTATTGAGGAAGGAATAATTGTACGCTAAGTTTTCAAAGTGTGCATTTTGGTTGGAAGAAGTTCAATTCCTCGGTCACATAGTGAACAAAGAAGGTATTAAGGTGGATCCGGCAAAGATAGAAACTATTGAAAAGTGGGAAACCCTGAAAACTCCGAAACACATACGCCAGTTTTTAGGACTAGCTGGTTACTACAGAAGGTTCATCCAAGATTTTTCCAGAATAGCAAAACCCTTGACTGCATTAACGCATAAAGGGAAGAAATTTGAATGGAATGATGAACAAGAGAAAGCGTTTCAGTTATTGAAGAAAAAGCTAACTACAGCACCTATATTGTCATTGCCTGAAGGGAATGATGATTTTGTGATTTATTGTGATGCATCAAAGCAAGGTCTCGGTTGTGTATTAATGCAACGAACGAAGGTGATTGCTTATGCGTCTAGACAATTGAAGATTCACGAACAAAATTATACGACGCATGATTTGGAATTAGGAGCGGTTGTTTTTGCATTAAAGACTTGGAGGCACTACTTATATGGGGTCAAAAGTATTATATATACCGACCACAAAAGTCTTCAACACATATTTAATCAGAAACAACTGAATATGAGGCAGCGTAGGTGGATTGAATTGTTGAATGATTACGACTTTGAGATTCGTTACCACCCGGGGAAGGCAAATGTGGTAGCCGATGCCTTGAGCAGGAAGGACAGAGAACCCATTCGAGTAAAATCTATGAATATAATGATTCATAGTAACCTTACTACTCAAATAAAGGAGGCGCAACAAGGAGTTTTAAAAGAGGGAAATTTAAAGGATGAAATACCCAAAGGATCAGAGAAGCATCTTAATATTCAGGAAGACGGAACCCGGTATAGGGCTGAAAGGATTTGGGTACCAAAATTTGGAGATATGAGAGAAATGGTACTTAGAGAAGCTCATAAAACCAGATACTCAATACATCCTGGAACGGGGAAGATGTACAAGGATCTCAAGAAACATTTTTGGTGGCCAGGTATGAAAGCCGATGTTGCTAAATATGTAGGAGAATGTTTGACGTGTTCTAAGGTCAAAGCTGAGCATCAGAAACCATCAGGTCTACTTCAACAACCCGAAATCCCGGAATGGAAATGGGAAAACATTACCATGGATTTCATCACTAAATTGCCAAGGACTGCAAGTGGTTTTGATACTATTTGGGTAATAGTTGATCGTCTCACCAAATCAGCACACTTCCTGCCAATAAGAGAAGATGACAAGATGGAGAAGTTAGCACGACTGTATTTGAAGGAAGTCGTCTCCAGACATGGAATACCAATCTCTATTATCTCTGATAGGGATGGCAGATTTATTTCAAGATTCTGGCAGACATTACAGCAAGCATTAGGAACTCGTCTAGACATGAGTACTGCCTATCATCCACAAACTGATGGGCAGAACGAAAGGACGATACAAAAGCTTGAAGACATGCTACGAGCATGTGTTATTGATTTCGGAAACAGTTGGGATCGACATCTACCGTTAGCAGAATTTTCCTACAACAACAGCTACCATTCAAGCATTGAGATGGCGCCGTTTGAAGCACTTTATGGTAGAAAGTACAGGTCTCCGATTTGTTGGAGTGAAGTGGGGGATAGACAGATTACGGGTCCGGAGATTATACAAGAAACTACCGAGAAGATCATCCAAATTCAACAACGGTTGCAAACCGCCCAAAGTCGACAAAAGAGCTACGCTGACATTAAAAGAAAAGATATAGAATTTGAAATTGGAGAGATGGTCATGCTTAAAGTTGCACCTTGGAAAGGCGTTGTTCGATTTGGTAAACGAGGGAAATTAAATCCAAGGTATATTGGACCATTCAAGATTATTGATCGTGTCGGACCAGTAGCTTACCGACTTGAGTTACCTCAACAACTCGCGGCTGTACATAACACTTTCCACGTCTCGAATTTGAAGAAATGTTTTGCTAAAGAAGATCTCACTATTCCGTTATATGAAATCCAAATCAACGAAAAACTTCAATTCATCGAAGAACCCGTTGAAATAATGGATCGTGAGGTTAAAAGACTTAAGCAAAACAAGATACCAATTGTTAAGGTTTGATGGAATGCTCGTAGAGGACCCGAGTTCACCTGGGGGCGTGAAGATCAGATGAATAAGAAATACCCGCATCTATTTCCAGAAGAATCGTCAACACCTTCAACAGCTTAAAATTTCGGGACGAAATTTATTTAACGGGTAGGTACTGTAGTGACCCGAACTTTTCCATGTTTATATATATTAATTGAGATTGATATTTACATGATTAAATGTTTCCAACATGTTAAGCAATCAAACTTGTTAAGACTTGATTAATTGAAATATGTTTCATATAGACAATTGACCACCCAAGTTGACCGATGATTCACGAACGTTAAAACTTGTAAAAACTATACAATGACATATATATTTTTATATATATAGTTAACATGTTTTTATTATAAGTATGTATCTCATTAGGTATTTTAACAATGAGTTATATACATAAAAATGAGACTATTAAATTAAGAAACTCGAAAACGATATATATAACGATTATCGTTATAACAACGTCTTACTAGGTACATATGAATCATATTAAGATATTGATACACTTGGTTAATTATGTTAAATGATAAGTAAATATATTATTAAGTGTATTAACAATGAAATACATATGTAAAAATAAGACTACTAACTTAATGATTTCGAAACGAGACATATATGTAACGATTATCGTTGTAACGACATTTAACTGTATATACATCATACTAAGATATATTATATATCATAATATCATGATAATATAATAATTTAACATCTCATTTGTTATAATAAACAATGGGTTAACAACATTCAACAAGATCGTTAACCTAAAGGTTTCAAAACAACATTTACATGTAATGACTAACGATGACTTCACGACTCAGTTAAAATGTATATACATGTAGTGTTTTAATATGTATTCATACACTTTTGAAAGACTTCAAGACACTTATCAAAATACTTCTACTTAACAAAAATGCTTACAATTACATCCTCGTTCAGTTTCATCAACAATTCTACTCGTATGCACCTGTATTCGTACTCGTACAATACACAGCTTTTAGATGTATGTACTATTGGTATATACACTCCAATGATCAGCTCTTAGCAGCCCATGTGAGTCACCTAACACATGTGGGAACCATCATTTGGCAACTAGCATGAAATATCTCATAAAATTACAAAAATATGAGTAATCATTCATGACTTATTTACATGAAAATAAAATTACATATCCTTTATATCTAATCCATACACCAACGACCAAAAACACCTACAAACACTTTCATTCTTCAATTTTCTTCATCTAATTGATCTCTCTCAAGTTCTATCTTCAAGTTCTAAGTGTTCTTCATATATTTTACAAGTTCTAGTTACATAAAATCAAGAATACTTTCAAGTTTGCTAGCTCACTTCCAATCTTGTAAGGTGATCATCCAACCTCAAGAAATCTTTGTTTCTTATAGTAGGTTATCATTCTAATACAAGGTAATAATCATATTCAAACTTTAGTTCAATTTCTATAACTATAACAATCTTATTTCAAGTGATGATCTTACTTGAACTTGTTTTCGTGTCATGATTCTGCTTCAAGAACTTCGAGCCATCCAAGAATCCGTTGAAGCTAGATCCATTTTTTTCTTTTCCAGTAGGTTTATCCAAGGAACTTAAGGTAGTAATGATGTTCATAACATCATTCGATTCATACATATAAAGCTATCTTATTCGAAGGTTTAAACTTGTAATCACTAGAACATACTTTAGTTAATTCTAAACTTGTTCGCAAACAAAAGTTAATCCTTATAACTTGACTTTTAAAATCAACTAAACACATGTTCTATATCTATATGATATGTTAACTTGATGATTTAAAACCTGGAAACACGAAAAACACCGTAAAACCGGATTTACGCCGTCGTAGTAACACCGCGGGCTGTTTTGGGTTAGTTAATTAAAAACTATGATAAAATTTGATTTAAAAGTTGTTATTCTGAGAAAATGATTTTTATTATGAACATGAAACTATATCCAAAAATTATGGTTAAACTCAAAGTGGAAGTATGTTTTCTAAAATGGTCATCTAGACGTCGTTCTTTCGACTGAAATGACTACCTTTACAAAAACGACTTGTAACTTATTTTTCCGACTATAAACCTATACATTTTCTGTTTAGATTCATAAAATAGAGTTCAATATGAAACCATAGCAATTTGATTCACTCAAAACGGATTTAAAATGAAGAAGTTATGGGTAAAACAAGATTGGATAATTTTTCTCATTTTAGCTACGTGAAAATTGGTAACAAATCTATTCCAACCATAACTTAATCAACTTGTATTGTATATTATGTAATCTTGAGATACCATAGACACGTATACAATGTTTCGACCTATCATGTCGACACATCTATATATATTTCGGAACAACCATAGACACTCTATATGTGAATGTTGGAGTTAGCTATACAGGGTTGAGGTTGATTCCAAAATATATATAGTTTGAATTGTGATCAATACTGAGATACATATACACTGGGTCATGGATTGATTCAAGATAATATTTATCAATTTATTTCTGTACTTCTAATTGTGCACAACTAATTGTAGGTTACTAACGAGGACAGCTGACTTAATAAACTTAAAACATCAAAATATATTAAAAGTGTTGTAAATATATTTTGAACATACTTTGATATATATGTATATATTGTTATAGGTTCGTGAATCAACCAGTGGCCAAGTCTTACTTCCCGACGAAGTAAAAATCTGTGAAAGTGAGTTATAGTCCCACTTTTAAAATCTAATATTTTTGGGATGAGAATACATGCAGGTTTTATAAATGATTTACAAAATAGACACAAGTACGTGAAACTACATTCTATGGTTGAATTATCGAAATCGAATATGCCCCTTTTTATTAAGTCTGGTAATCTAAGAATTAGGGAACAGACACCCTAATTGACGCGAATCCTAAAGATAGATCTATCGGGCCCAACAAGCCCCATCCAAAGTACCAGATGCTTTAGTACTTCGAAATTTATATCATATCCGAAGGGTGTCCCGGAATGATGGGGATATTCTTATATATGCATCTTGTTAATGTCAGTTACCAGGTGTTCACCATATGAATGACTTTTATCTCTATGTATGGGATGTGTATTGAAATATGAAATCTTGTGGTCTATTATTATGATTTGATATATATAGGTTAAACCTATAACTCACCAACATTTTTGTTGACGTTTTAAGCATGTTTATTCTCAGGTGATTATTAAGAGCTTCCGCTGTCGCATACTTAAATAAGGACGAGATTTGGAGTCCATGTTTGTATGATATTGTGTAAAAACTGCATTCAAGAAACTTATTTTGTTGTAACATATTTGTATTGTAAACCATTATGTAATGGTCGTGTGTAAACAGGATATTTTAGATTATCATTACTTGATAATCTACGTAAAGCTTTTTAAACCTTTATTGATGAAATAAAGGTTATGGTTTGTTTTAAAATGAATGCAGTCTTTGAAAAACGTCTCATATAGAGGTCAAAACCTCGCAACGAAATCAATTAATATGGAACGTTTTTAATCAATAAGAACGGGACATTTCACCGAACCGGTGTCGGACTTAGCTCAATTTAAGGGATTTTAAGGGGCAAAATGGTAAATTGACATGTGGATCTGATGGGAGCATTAACTCTCCACCACATATCCATTTAACTCATTTCTTTTTCTCTTTTCTCTCCATTTTCTCTCCCAAAACTTAAAACCCATTTGGATTAAAAGTGAGATTTGAGAGTGAAGGATTGAGGGTTGATCTTTGGAGCAAGAATTAAAGTTGTTCCTTGTGTCGCTAGCTACGCGTTGATAGTCTCGGTAAGTTCTAACTTTAAGTTTTGAGTTTTAATTGGTTAATGGCTAGGGTTTTGGTTACTAGAGATTTGTAAGACACATTTGGTGGTAAAATGGGTGAGTTTGGGTTATGTTGTTGTAATGAAACCCTAAAGGCCACAATCTAGGGTTTTGGCCTTGTGATTTGAGGTTATAAGTGTCAATTGGTGTTGTTAGTCACTAATGCACTTTAAGATTTATGAAAGAAGTGTTAATGGGTAGGTTTGACTTGATTGTGAGTTTAAGTAAAATAAAATGGGTCAAAATGTACTAGTTGACCTAATTAGATGAAATGGGTATGGATTACCCTAAGTTTTGTGTTAATTGAAGTTAATAGACTTTAATTCACTAGTCTTAATGATTAAAGTCGAGTCTTGGCCATTTATGGGCGGTTGTGTGTAGTTGAGTCATTTAATGCAACTTGGGTCATTAAATGCTCAAGTGGGATTATTGTGGTTAATCCCACTAGTTGTGAAATTGAACATTGCGTTGAAGCTCGGAAGCTGATGTTATGCGAGGCGTACTAGGAAATAGTGTATATTTTACTAGGAAAAACTATTAAATACGGTACAATTTTACACAAGATATTTATTTATTTACAGATGGGATATACCTAAACCTTACTACAACACTATAGGCAGTGTACCTAATCGTAGAGTAGTATAGTTTTTAGTAAGTCCGGTTCGTTCCACAGGGAGACGACTTATTTTACACTATATTTTAAAACAATTATATTTGTACAAAATATATTATATATATTAATAATATATAAAAGGGGGTTTACCGTTTAATGACCGGTTTGTCGATTTTAAAAACTTTAGTTGCAGTTAAAATTTAATGTAAAATATTAAATAAATAAAAGACTTAATTTAAAGCGTAAAGTAAATAACGATAATGAAATTGCGATAAATAAAAGTGCGATAATTAAAAAGTACGATAATTAAAAGTGCAATTAAATACAATGACAATAAATAAAAGTGCGATAATTAGAAATGCAATTAAATATGAAAATAAAGGAATTATGCTTATTTAAACTTCCGTAATCATGATGTTTGACGTGTTGATTTTAGTTTATTCCCATGGGTTAATTGTCCTTTGTCCTGGATTATTTAATAAACCCGTCTGGTTTTTGTCCATAACAGTCCATCGGTCATAAATTTAAAGTGCGAGTATCCTCGTCAAATTATCCTCATATCCGAAGTCAAATATTCCAACTAATTGGGGACTTAAACTGTAACAAGGTCTTAATACTATGTTTAATAATTACACCAGGATATCGACTGCGTGTAACCCAAGGTTTTAATACTTTGTTATCAATTATGCCAAGTGCCCTTGTACATAATTTCACCCCTGTTTTAATAATTCCATAGTCTATTAATCCATTCCAGTGTCCGGTTAAATGAACGATTATTCGTACATATAAATATCCCGCCCATCGTGTCCGATCGAGTGTATATGGTTATTTATAGGTACGTCCAATTGTAAATCTTAATATTAAAATTAACAAACTATCATTTAGTTAAAGAAATATAAAGCCCATTAATAGTCCATAGTCTAATTTCACAAGTGTCGTTTTTTTGTCCAAACCTCAATTATGGTACAAAGCCCAATTACCTATTTTTAGTAATTATTTTTAGTCCAACATCATGATTACTTCGTCTTAAATAAGCATAATAATAACTGAAGTACGAGACATTAATTTAAAAAGAAGAACATAGCTTACATTGATTATTTATCGCGTAGTGTTACACGGACAGAGCTCTGACTTTAAAACCCGTAAAATAACCTTTGCATAACCCAAAACTAATCTAATATAAAACTACACTATATATATATATATATATATATATATATATATATATATATATATATATATATATATATATATATATATTATTACAGAGGAGTATTATTATTATATGTAAAACTCGTCGCCCAAACTTGCAATTTATAGGAATGTGGCCTGACTTTTCGGCTCATGCGATCGCATGAGATTATAACTACCAGGCCATACGATCGCATGGCCACCTGGATCCAGCCAAGTTTCCTTGTTTTCTAGCTTGCTGACGTTTTTATTTAATAATATAATATATAATAAATAAATAATTTATATAATTATTTAAATATTATATTTTATTCTTGTGCATAGTAGACTCATAATTTTTGGTCCGTTGCGTCGGGCGTTGATAGTTGGCTCAGGTCCCGGTTCCGAATTTTCGAACGTCCTTTCGTATAATTTAATATCTTGTACTTTGCGTTCCGCAACTTGTACTTTTGTCATTTTTAGATGTTTCTCATCAATAAATTGAACCACTTGGATTGTATCTTGTACATTTGATCTTTTTGGTCATTTGCGTCTTCAAATCATCGTTTTTGCCTTTTGTCTTCGCACTTATTTAATATAAACGATTACAACTTAAAATAGGACAATTATAACTAAATAATTTACATATTGGGAGGATATTGCTACTAAATATATGTTCATTTGGAGCACTATCAAATATCCCCACACTTGAACGGTGCTTGTCCTTAAGCAATACATAACTTGAAATAAAATCACACTTCACTCGAATCACTTTT
The DNA here is from genome assembly GCF_046630445.1 of Rutidosis leptorrhynchoides. Lineage (NCBI taxonomy): Eukaryota > Viridiplantae > Streptophyta > Magnoliopsida > Asterales > Asteraceae > Rutidosis > Rutidosis leptorrhynchoides. The sequence continues at coordinate 218,020,497 of NC_092338.1, read as the reverse complement.
TTTATTCTCACACTTTATACATCAATGATTTTGATATAGTGGTATAAAAATGATAGTAACGACGTGGTTTACAGTCCCACATGACTATGAAAATTTATATCCTTTAAGGAAATTGAATCTTTATGAAAACATTTGATCTTTTGAAAATTCAATCTAGCTTTTACCCTAGATAAGTTTTCCGGAATAAGCCTTCACCGGTGTTTGCAATACATAACTTGAAACATTTTTGTGGGTTTGGTGGGTTTCAGATTTGAAAATTTTAGCTCAAAACTTGCGGTTTTGTGTCACCCACTTGCTAACCTTGTATTGGGAAAGCAACACGTCCAGTATACTTGCTCCGAATATTACCTTTCGGTAAACTACCGTCCGGTTGTAAAGGAAAGCGTTGAACAAGCAATTGTTAAGGCAATGTCCCATGACATGCTTTTAATTATGGTCTATAACGTGTCGGATGCAATTACTATCCTTGGTAGGAGCAATAGTAAAGCTCACCCTATAGTTTTTTGGTCTGGCACAAGGTCCTGTCTTTAACCATGCTATGCAACCACCGTTCTTACGGTTGACACCCGATTTGGTTCAGGTGACCTAATGAATTCTAGGTGAATTCCTAGGATTTTACGTTCAATGGTAATGAAAGCATTAAAAATGGGTTTTCAGAAAACAAATCGGTTTTAATTTGATCAAAATATTTTCTCGTTCAAGCTCGAGTTTAGATATCATCGAATTCCATGAGTTTGTAATTCTCAATCTTTAAGGTCAATCTCTAGGATTGAGTAATATCAGTCTTAAAAACTGATTTTTAATCTTTAAGGAGATTATCCTTTCTGGGGATCTGTTTCATTAGTCTTATCAAGCTAATTTACACGGCACCCTCCCCATTTTACGAGACAGATCCTCTCATGGTTAGGATAAGTCTGACCACTTGGCGACCCTGTTTGATGCTGAGGTCCATAGATTTCCTGCTGATTTTAGAGATGACTTTTCTAGATTTTTCGTCAACCTACAGCTGGTCTGGACGACAACTTCTTGACCTAAATCAAGAAGCGCGTGTCTTTTTCAGAAGACTTTACTTTCTTTTAATGATGAAATTGATTCATCATATAGATCCATCTTTTCTTTTATTTTTATTATAATATTGCGGGTAAAACAGTCAATTTAGTCCAAAACAAAAGCACCTGCAATAAACTTTTACAGAAACATGTGTTTGATAGTTTTTAATTGAATAACTTGGTACATTCTCCCCACACTTGGCTTTTTTCATGCGTCTTTTTATATCTTAATAAATAAATTCAAGCGTTTTAATTGTTTCTCAATTTATGTCCTTTCCGAGGTAACGATAATTTCGGTATTAACACCTAGTTTTCATCGTTCATAAATATGTATAAACATGATTTTGAATTCATTTAGTTGAAATTTTTTTTTAAAAATTTTCACAAAATTTAGAAAATAAACCAAGTATAAACCCGAGAGAATTTATAACTCTTCCCCACACTTGAGATCATGCAATGCCCTCATTTGCATGAAATCAGACTCTAATTATAAATTCATGAGGGTGATTAGTGTAGAAAAGTGATTGAAAATACCCAGTTTGTAATTACAAAGCTCGTCGAATGATAGATGGCGTGCCTGATCGTTCATCCCTTCTTGTTTTATCACACATGTTTTTTTTCTTCAAAAACGGCTGATTTTCTGAGCTGTTTGTTAATATTTGAAAATGCGTCTTTTACCCTTACTTATTATGCATGTTTATTAACGAGTTATGCACTAACCCGAACCCCTAATTTAACGTTAAGTGGGGTTAGACTTCCCCACACTTAGCTGACGATATGTGAAGTCGGTAGAATAAGTTTCACGAATTAGAATAGTGAGCCAGTTATTTACATCTCGGGTGGTGTATAATATATCAATGGGTTTAAAGTTTAGAACCACCCGATCATCACTACTTAATTCTTTTTTAAGTGTAGCTTTTAGTAAATGGATACGTCTCTTTTCTGGTTCTTGGTCAAATGGATCATTATACACCGACATACATATTTCTATAGGGTGGACAATTCCTAACATTTCCTTTCGTTTATTCTCGGGATTAAAGTTTTCACCTCTATTACCCAATTTGGTGAAATTCAGGGTGTCAATATCTATTACAGCTTGTAGTTCATCTTTGGTAGATGACTCGTCTATTGCGAATATTGGGTTGGAAGGTTGTGGAACGGTGAATTTCGGGATCGAAGCAAATTCTTCTTCATTAATGGTACTTATTGGTCTCACCATTTTGGTCTCGGGGGTAAAATTTTCAACGTTATCGTTTTCCCAAGAGTACCAATTTGTCACCCTTACTTCTTCTTCATTCATTGATGGATCGATGATTTTGTCAGTAGAGGCTAATGTGTCGATATGTTGTGAAATTGGTAAAACTGAATAAAAAGTATCATCGGGATAATTGGTGATTTCGGAGCTCTCGAATTCATCAAAATTCGATGATATGAGATTTTCTTGTACATGACTCCTCAGATCAACAGGTGCGTAATCTGATAGAGTTTCAGCTTGCCAATTTACAAACTCTCTCATTTGTTCATTTTGAGCATCAAGTTCTTCGAGTTTGATTTTCATATAATCTAAAGAATTTTCAGGCACATAATTTTCCTAACCTTCTGGTTGTTGAGTTTGGATATATTCTTCGGAATAATCCCAATTTGAATTGTATTCTTCGTAATCGTTCCATTCAGGTTCCGTGGGTGCGTAATTTTCCATAGGAACGTAATAATAACATTCCCATGTTGAGTGATAATCTCCACAGATTTCACAACCAGTTATTGTTTTGTCATTCGTGATCCAAGATTGACCAAACTAATTGTCATCAACATCCGTTTGAGAGTATTGATTAAATTGATTTCGGATGTCATAAAGAGTTTCCAAAATATTCTCGAGATTTTCCATAATGCGTTATTACCAAATTTTAGCTACAATGTGGTGCATTTACTTAATTATCTTATTAGTTATAAAAATAAAAATTATATAAGTTATCAAATTAATAAACTTTTCTGCTTTTGCCCACGTTTCGAATAGCCAATAGATGCAGTAGGGAGCCAGAACCCTTTAAATCGGAAGCTCACAACTCATCCACTAACAAATCCAACTATTACTACGAAGCAGAAAATTTGGATGTCTATCAATTTAACCGCTTAAAATAATTTTTTGTTTTTGAAATTTTAGAGAAGAAATAGAAAATTCTATGTCCTAAAAACTAGATCGTCGAGAAATAAGAAAGAAAAATAAGTGCGTCGGAAAACGTCGAAAAATAAATGGCGGAAAACAAAAATAAGAAAGTAACGCGTCGAAACTTAAAAGAAACTAAAAACTAAGAATTAAAAGTTGCGTCAAAAAATATAAAAGCTTAAAAGAAATACTATATCCCAAAATGGCAATAATTTAAAAAGGTACTAAAAAACGGCGTCGCGAAACTCTAAAGCACCTAAATCTTATTCTAAAGAAAAAGCACTTAAGGGATTTTACGGCAAAGCCTAAAAATCTAGAAATAAAAATAACTATGGCAAAAACTAAGTTTAAAACTAAGTACGAGCGATAAAATACAAATATTACGCTAAAATATATAAAAAGTTACAAAATATAAAAATAATCTTAAAGTTGTAAAAAGTACAATTTTTATAAAAATATTATTTTTATATTATTTATTTTATAAAAGTATTAATTTTATAATTTATTAAAACTAAATAAACTAAATATACAAATTAATTAATATCTAAAATTAATTAATATAATAACTAACCCTAATTAGGGTTTAATATTAATAATAATTAATAATAATCTGTAATTAATGCTGTCGACAGGTTCAGTAGGGCGTGTCAGGTCAGGCCATGCGATCGCATGGTTTTACAACACCCGGCTCATGCGATCGCATGGGCCTGGGTTCCAGTATTTTTTTTTTTTTAAAGAATTTTATTTTGTTTTTCTAAAAAATAATATACAAATATATTTATACAAATATATTTTAAAAATATAGCGTTTCGCCGGTTCCCCGACAGCGGCGCTAAAAACTTGATGTTATGCGAGGCGTACTAGGAAATAGTGTATATTTTACTAGGAAAAACTATTAAATACGATACAATTTTACACAAGATATTTATTTATTTACAGATGGGATATACCTAAACCTTGCTACAACACTATAGGCAGTGTACCTAATCGTAGAGTAGTATAGATTTTAGTAAGTCCGGTTCGTTCCACAGGGAGACGACTTATTTTACACTATATTTTTAAACAATTATATTTGTACAAAATATATTATATATATATTAATAATATATAAAAGGGGGTTTACCGTTTAATGACCGGTTTGTCGATTTTAAAAACTTTAGTTGCAGTTAAAATTTAATGTAAAATATTAAATAAATAAAAGACTTAATTTAAAGCGTAAAGTAAATAACGATAATGAAATTGCGATAAATAAAAGTGCGATAATTAAAAAGTACGATAATTAAAAGTGCAATTAAATACAATGACAATAAATAAAAGTGCGATAATTAGAAATGCAATTAAATATGAAAATAAAGGAATTATGCTTATTTAAACTTCCGTAATCATGATGTTTGACGTGTTGATTTTAGTTTATTTCCATGGGTTAATTGTCCTTTGTCCTGGATTATTTAATATGCCTGTCTGGTTTTTGTCCATAACAGTCCATCGGTCATAAATTTAAAGTGCGAGTATCCTCGTCAAATTATCCTTATATCAGAAGTCAAATATTCTAACTAATTGGGGACTTAAACTGTAACAAGATCTTAATACTATGTTTAATAATTACACCAGGATATCGACTGCGTGTAACCCAAGGTTTTAATACTTTGTTATCAATTATGCCAAGTGTCCTTGTACATAATTTCACCCCTGTTTTAATAATTCCATAGACTATTAATCCATTCCCGTGTCCGGTTAAATGAACGATTATTCGTACATATAAATATCCGCCCATCGTGTCCGATCGAGTGTATATGGTTATTTATAGGTACGTCCAATTGTAAATCTGTATATTAAAATTAACAAACTATCATTTAGTTAAACAAATATAAATCCCATTAATAGCCCATAGTCTAATTTCCACAATTGTCGTTCTTTTGTCCAAACCCCAATTATGGTACAAAGCCCAATTACCCATTTTTAGTAAATATTTTTAGTCCAACATCATGATTACTTCGTCTTAAATAAGCATAATAATAACTTAAGTACGAGACATTAATTTAAAAAGAAGAACATAGCTTACATTGATTATTTATCGCGTAGTGTTACACGGACAGAGCTCTGACTTTAAAATCCGTAAAATAACCTTTGCATAACCCAAACCTAATCTAATATAAAACTACACTATATATATATATATATATATATATATATATATATATATATATATATATATATATATATATATATATATATATTTATTATTATTACAAAGGAGTATTATTATTATATGTAAAACTCGTCGCCCAAACTTGCAATTTATAGGAATGTGGCCTGACTTTTCGGCTCATGCGATCGCATGAGATTATAACTACCAGGCCATGCGATCGTATGGCCACCTGGATCCAGCCAAGTTGCCTTGTTTTCTAGCTTGCCGACGTTTTTATTTAATAATATAATATATAATAAATAAATAATTTATATAATTATTTAAATATTATATTATATTCTTGTGCATAGTAGACTCATAATTTTTGGTCCGTTGCGTCGGGCGTTGATAGTTGGCTCAAGTCCCGGTTCCGAATTTTCGAAGTCCTTTCGTATAATTTAATATCTTGTACTTTGCGTTCCGCAACTTGTACTTTTGTCATTTTTAGACGTTTCTCATCAATAAATTGAACCACTTGGATTGTATCTTGTACATTTGATCTTTTTGGTCATTTGCGTCTTCAAATCGTCGTTTTCGCCTTTTGTCTTCGCACTTATTTAATATAAACGATTACAACTTAAAATAGGACAATTATAACTAAATAATTTACATATTGGTAGGATATTGCTACTAAATATATGTTCATTTAGAGCACTATCAGAAGCGCTAAATCATCATCCTCGTGACAAGGTGAGTGGAATAATTATGCGTTCATGTATATGGCGTGTTTATTTGTGAATGTTATGGTATGAACCACGTGCCGGTAGTGCCATAACATGTGTGAGATATGATGTGAACCACGAGCCGGTAGCATCGAGTGTGAATCACGAGCTGGTAGCACTATAAAATAAGATGTGAACCACGAGCCGATAGCATCGAGTGTGAACCACGAGCCGGTAGCACTATAAAAGAGTATGACTCAAGCGTATGATGTGAACCATGAGCCGGTAGCACCATAGCGTTATTGGTTAACCATATTGAGATTGTTGTTTTGTTTAGCATATAATATATATTGAGTTGAGTATATGCTAATGAAGTGGTGTGATAATGTACGACTTGTTAGTGTTACAGGTATGTTGACATGCTAATTGAGGTACAAGTTCGTACGGGGTATTTGGTATTGTGATTGCAAATGGATGGGTTATATATATGTATGTATAATTGTTGCACTCACTAAGCATTGCTTACCCTCTTGTTGTTTATCATTTTAAAGGTTCTGGCTTGGACAAGGGTAAGGGCATACGGTTGGATTAGTTGTCTCCCGTTTATGTTGACAGGGGGTGCTATTGGCATAGCTTTTGAAGTTTGGCCAAACATTTTGGGTAGTTTAGCCCCAAACCGTGCTCGAGTGTCGTTTGGATTATAAACTATCATTGTAGTGGGTCAAACTTGTATAAAACTTAATTAATGGCCTTCGTGCCTTTTGTAAACATTTAAATTGATGTACGTTTAAATGGAACTTGTGGAATGGTTTACATATTTAATTGGTGCATAAATGTGTATTATATATAAAAAAAAATTTATCGTATGGAATACGGGTTGGGTGGTTACATCTATGTACCAAATCATAATTACATCTCTCTCAAAATCTCTCCCATCTCTCTCTAATTTGCGGCCAAAGCCGAAAATATCACCATCATCACCATCGAAATCCACCACCACCTTCAAGGGATTTCCAAGTGATCTTCGAGTTGTTCTTCGCGTTCTTCGTGTTCTTCAAGGATCTTCAAGAAGTTCTTCAAGTTTCTCAAGGCTTTAATCTTCAATCTTCATCGTGTTCTTCTTTTCTTCGTTAGTTATCTTCGAATCTTCAAAGGTATAACATAAACCCTAAACTATTTACATAAACTTTGATCTTTGTTAATTCATATTCATATTATAAACTTGTTATACATAAGTAAATACATAAACACCTAGATCTATACATGTAAAAAAAAAATTAAACCTATATATGTATGTTTGCATGTCGACTAGAAATAAAAAAGGGGAAACTTCGATCTTAAAACACTAGGTTATTACATGGAAGATTTGTTATGGTTAATTAAGGAAACAAAATAAACCTATATATATATATATATATATATATATATATATATATATATATATATATATATATATATATATATATATATATCGACACATATACATATATACATGTAAAAAATATATTTTTTATATACATATATATATACACGAAAATATACACGAAAATATATATATATATATATATATATATATATATATATATATATATATATATATATATATATATATACTAAACCCTAATTACTTAAACCCTAAACCTAATTAATTATTAAACCCTAATTCATTAAACCTAACCCTAATTATTTCATACCACTTAAATTATTAAAACGCTAATCATTACCTAATCATTACTACATTAAATAAAACCCTAATTTACTAAACCCTAGGACATTAATTACTAAACCCTAGTTATTAAATACTACTTTAATTATGTAAGACCCGTTTATTTGTGGTGTACATAAGTGTAGTTAATATACTTGAAGTGAGGTTTTGGTTGTACATATTAAAAAGGAATGCAGAATCTGGTCTGGGAATTTGGCGCGCTGCACAGCCATTTGGCGTGCCGCGCCGTTATGCTGTGACAGCTCACTTCCTATTTTAAATAGATATTTTAAGGGCAAATTGGTAAAATCACTTAGAACCCGAATTTAAGGCCCTAGATCAGTAGTGGAGCCTCATTTACTCCATTTGCCATCTACCTTATCTTCTTCCATTAAATCTTAGTGAGAGAAAGGGTTTCTAGTGTGAGAGAGCTCAAAACAAAGAAGAAGGAGGTTGAATCGGGTCTAAGTGCAAGCATTAAAGTTGTTCATCTATCCTCAAGCTACATTTTGATCATAGTGGTATGCTCTAATCTTGATTTCCTAATTTAATTTTGTGAAAGGGTTAGTGTTAGGGTTAATGGTGAACTTAAAACCCACTTTGTTAGTAAATTGGGTGTTTTGGGTGAATTTGGGTTATGTAGACTCAAAGATGACTAACTAGGGTTTTCAAAGTGTTAAATTGATGTTATGAACTCAAATTAGTTAGCAAATTGCTAGCACACCTATGTATGTGTAAATGGGTGATGTGTGGGTTAGTGGATGACCCGAAATGGGTGTGTTGAACTTAAATTGGTCAAATGGGTCAAAATGGATCTAAGTTAGTTAATGTTTGTGATTAATGCATAAAGCTTGTGTTGAAGTGTGTTTTAAACCTATCTTGGCTAATATTAGGGTTTTGGTGTGAGTTGACCCGATTTTAGGGTAAGTGCCCAAATGGGTCAAAATGACTTAGTAATGGTGAGTGTTGTGAGTTTGACCAATTTGAATGGTTGATTGATTATATGTACATTATAATAGGTGCGTTATCTTGAAGATTCAAGCTTGGTTTATTGATTCACCGAATGCGTAAGGTGAGTGGAATAAGTATACATGTACGTATATGATGTGTTTACTTGTAGAAATGGATATGTGTTGTCCAAGTTAGTGATATATGCGTTGTACGCTAACGATTTTAAGAACGAATATATGTTGTCCAATTTAGTGTTATATGTGTTGTACACTAATGATTTATGAATGGATATGTGTTGTCCGATTTAGTGTTATATGTGTTGTACACTAACGATTTTATAAACGGATATGTGTTGTCCAAGGGTTAATGATATATGTGTTGTGCACTAACGGTTGTTATGAACATGTAACACCCCGTTTTTCCCGTACATATTTAAAGGTACAAACTTAATTATTAGCACGATTATATCTTGTTCGTTTATGTGATTAAATGAGCCAAAGTGTTAGTTTATGAGTGGGTGCATGTATATGAGTGTATATATATGTATATATATATATTTGAGAATACATGTGTGGACATGTATATGTACGTGTCGCGATGGAGTTGAGTCGTGCGGGACTTAAGGTTGAAGCTTATGCGTGCATAGGAAGAGTGAATGAGGTGTGCTAGTTGTTTGAACCATCATTTTGTGTTAAATGGTCGAAGTGACCAGGCTCAGGAAAACACCGTACTGCGACGGGCGGGACCGCACCGTGACAAACAAAGCAAACCTGGATCAGAGATTGGGTTAAGAAGGGCCTATTTTCCCTTTATGTGTCGCGCCGCGACGATTAAGGCCGCGCCGCGACAGTTCTGCTGAACTGGTGTCGGACTTAGCTCATTTTAAGGGATTTTAAGGGGTAAAATGGTAAATTGACATATGGATCTGATGGGGGCATTACCTCTCCACCACATATCCATTTAATTCATTTTCCTTTTCTCTTTTCTTCCCATTTTCTCTCCTAAAACACAAAACCCACTTAGTTTAATCTTGAGATTTGAAGGTGAAGATTTGTGAATTAAACCTAGGAGCAAGAATTAAAGTTGTTCCTTGTGTCTCTAGCTACGCGTTGATAGTCTCGGTACATTGCGTTAAAGCTCGGAAGTGCTAAATCATCATCCTTGTGACAAGGTGAGTGGAATAATTATGCGTTCATGTATATGGCATGTTTATTTGTGAATGTTATGGTATGAACCACGTGCCGGTAGTGCCATAACATGTGTGGGATGGAGTGTGAACCACGAGCCGGTAGCACAATAAACTAAGATGTGAACCACGAGCCGGTAGCATTTAGTGTGAACCACGAGCCGGTAGCACTATAAACTAAGATGTGAACCACGAGCCGGTAGCATCGAGTGTGAACCACGAGCCGGTAGCACTATAAACGAGTATGACTCAAAAGCGTATGGTGTGAACTACGATCCGGTAGCACCATAGCGTTATTGGTTAACCATATTGAGATTGTTGTTTTGTTTAGCATATATAATATATTGAGTTGAGTATATGCTAATGAAGTGGTGTGATAATGTACGACTTGTTAGTGTTACGGGTATGTTGACATGCTATTTGAGTTACAAGTTCGTATGAGGTATTTGGTATTGTGATTGCAAATGGATAGGTTATATATATGTATGTATAATTGTTGCACTCACTAAGCCTTGCTTACCCTCTCGTTGTTTACCATTTTTATAGGTTCCGGCTTGGACAAGGGTAAGGGCATACGTTTGGACTAGTGGTCTCCCGCTTATGTTGTCGGGGGTGCTTATGGTGTTAGCTTTTGAAGTTGGCCTAACGTTTTGGGTAGTTTAGCCCCAAACCATGCTCGAGGGTCGTTTGGATTATAAACTATCCTTGTAGTGGGTCAAACTTGTATTAAACTTAATTAATGGCTTTCGTGCCTTTTGTAAACAATTAAATTGATGTTCGTTTAAATGGAACTTGTGGAATGGTTTACATATTTAATTGGCGCATAAATGTGTATTATATAAAACAATAATAATTTTATCGTATGGAATACGGGTTGGGTTGTTTCAAGTGGTATCAGAGCATGGTCTAAGGGATTTAGGCGACTCGAGATAGGTGCCTAGACTTAGACTTTATTGTGTGAGCGCTTTATGCGGGACTTGTAGGACTTCGGGTCTAATCGGAAATTGTTAATGCTTTGGTTTATGTGAACTAACCTTGTGCTAATTGTTTTGTGTTGTGTTTATCAATCATCAAGCAAGACGGACATTGTACTAGCGAGTTAATGCGACGTGCTCGCTTAACAACGATTAGCTACCGTTGTTACGGGTGCAAATCGTGTCAAACGAGTAATGTAAGATGATTGTTGAGCAAGATGGAGTAGTGTGGTGCGCATGTATATACTTACGTGTTATGCCTTTTTGTTCATGATTTAACCTTTTTTGTTTTATAGAATGAAGACGAGAAACGAACACGATAATGATATCGGCGGTACAAGCTAGGATCCCGATTTCGCGGCCAAAGTTGAGGCCATATTGAAGAACTACAAGGAGGACTTCCTTGTTAGCGTGAGAAAGGTTTTCAAGGAATCGGTTGACGGGCAAATAACTGATTTAATTAATGAACGAATGAAGGCCACCTTCGATGAGGCTCTTGATGCTAGAAACATTTATCCTCGTGGTGAAGGAGGTGAAGGAAGGCGGGACTTCCACTACAAAAATTTCAAGGATACTCAACTTCCGATGTTTAATGGGGTGAGGGATCTATTGAAAAGCACTTGTTGGATCTCTGATATCGAGGGGGCATTCCGTAGCGTGGAGTGTCCTCCCAAGAAGAAGACGAGGTATGGGTCTAGCATGCTACGTGAGGAAGGCAAGTTTCGGTGGGATGATAAAATCAATTTATATGGTGAAGAGCAATGCATGAGCTTGACATGGGAGGAGTTTAAGAAGGAATTCTTCCAAGAATACCGAACTTCTTCCGACCTTGATAGAATCCGGGACGATTTGCATCATTTGCAACAAGGGTCAATGGACTTGGTTACTCTCAAGTCTACCTTTTTGGCAAAGACTCGCTTTTGCCCGGAATATGTTGGTGACGATCACAAGCTAATGAAAGATTTCTACCGTACCTTGAATGACGAGTTCAAGGGTAAGATTAGTCGGGGAATGGCTAAGACTTTTGAAGAGCTATTCGAGCTGGCTCGGGGTTTTGAGCCGGAGGTTCCAAGGAAAAGCGATTTCACTTTTTCTAAAAGAAAGTTTGAAGGTTCGAGTCATTCGAACTTTTCCAATAAAAAGAACAAGAAAGGCTCCGAAAGCGTTAATAGCGTGAAGAAGGGTGCTTTCGGGGGTTTCGGGCCCACGTGTTACAATTGTAATCAAAGAGGACACATGGCCCGTGATTGCACCAAGGCGTCGACCAAAGTCACTTGCTTTAATTGTGGTAAAGAGGGGCACAACAGGCCGGAATGTCCCGATTTGAATAATGATAACGTTAAGCGGATAGAGAAAGCGGCGGGTAAGACTAGGGGTCGCAACTATTTGATGATGAATGATGAAGCTAAGCAATCCAACGAAGTTGTCTCAGGTACTTTTATGGTTAACTCTAATCCGGCAAAGATTTTATTTGATAGGGTGCAAATTTGTCGTTTGTGTCTCCAAAATTTGTGCCTAAACTTGATAGACTGTTAGCTAAGTTAAGTCGTCCGGTAGAAGTCGAAATAGCAGACGGCAAGACGGTGCTAGTGGTTGATATGTGTAATAATTGTGATGTCGTTTTTGGTGCCGAAAACTTTAAAATTGATCTCATCCCTATGACTTTGGGCGATTTTGATATCGTTGTTGGTATGGATTGGCTCGATTGAAATAGAGCCGATATTACATGCCATGAAAAGTTTATACGTGTGAAGACCCCAAGTGGGGGAGAGTTGATTATTCATGGCGATAGACAAAGAAGACTTGCGCCGATATGTTCTTTTGCGCGGACACGTCGTTTTCTTGTTAGTGGTGGCATGGCTTTTCTTGCCCATGTTGTTGATGCTCGTGATGAGCCACCACCTATTCGTGAAATTCCGGTGGTTAGTGAATTCGAAGACGTTTTTCCGGATGAATTACTGGGTGTTCCGGCGGAAAGACAAGTTGAATTTCGCATTGAGTTGGTTCCGGGAGCTACTCCCATTGCTAAAACTCCTTATCGTTTAGCTCCGACGGAAATGCAAGAGTTGTTAAATCAAACCCAAGAGTTGCTTGAGAAGGATTTTATTCGACCGAGTGCTTCGCCATAGGGCGCTCCGGTTTTATTCGTGAAAAAGAAGGATGGTAGTATGCGGATGTGCATCAATTACCGGGAGTTGAATAAAGTGACGATCAAGAATCGTTATCCATTGCCTCGGATTGACGATTTGTTTGACCAACTTCAAGGTGCGACGTATTTCTCTAAGATCGACCTACGGTCCAGCTATCACCAAATGCGGGTCCGTGAGGAAGATATCGAGAAAACGGCTTTTCGAACGCGTTATGGGCATTTTGAGTTTGTAGTGATGCCTTTTGGTCTAAGATCGACAAGTCGGTGATTGTGTTCATTGACGACATACTAGTCTACTCGAAAAGTATGAACGAGCATGAACGTCATTTGCGTGAAGTATTGAAGATGTTATGAAAGGAGAAGTTGTATGCTAAGTTCTCCAAATGTGAATTTTGGCTAAGGGAGGTTCAATTCCTTGGTCACATTGTGAACAAAGATGGCATTTAAGTAGATCCGGGGAAGATAGAGACGGTGAAGAGTTGGAGACAACCGACTACGCCTACGGAAATCCGGAGTTTTCTCAGATTGGCCGGTTATTATCGTCGATTTATCCAAGAATTTTCTAAGATCGCTTCTTCATTGACGAAATTGACGAGTAAGAACGTGAGGTTTGTTTGGGAGAACGAGCAAGAAATTTCTTTTCAATTGTTAAAGGAGAAGTTATGTCAAGCTCTGGTGTTAGTGTTGTCGGAAGGAGTGGAAGACATGACGGTCTATTGTGATGCTTTGTTAAATGGGCTTGGGTGTGTCCTAATGTAAAGAGGTAAAGTCATCGCTTATGCCTCTAGACAATTAAAGGAACACGAAACGAGATATCTGACTCATGATCTTGAGTTGGCGGCGGTGGTACATGCATTGAAAATTTGGCGCCACTACTTGTATGGTGTCAAGAGTACGATTTATTCGGATCATAAGAGTTTGAAACATCTCTTTAATCAACGAGATTTGAATTATCGTCAACGTAGGTGGATGGATGTGGTGAAAGATTATGATTGTGAAATACTTTATCATCCGGACAAGGCGAATGTGGTCGCGGATGCGTTAAGTCGAAAGAGTCATCACCCGGCGTTACGATTGGGATTGTTACGTATGATTATTACTAACTATTTTCTTGAAAAACTCGATGTGATTCAAATAGAGGCTTACGTTCACAACAACACTTGCGGAGTGAATTGTGGGACAATCGGAGTTCATTACTATGGGCTCGCGGGGTTTGTTGTCTTTTCAAGGAAGAGTGTGGGTGCCTAAGATGGGAGATTATCGACAAGTGCTACTTGATGAAGCACATAAGTCAAAGTATTCCATTCATCCGGGCGCAACGAAAATGTATCTCGATTTAAGGAAAGATTATTGGTAGCCGGGCATGAAACGCGATGTTGTGAAGTATGTTGAGCACTGCGTCATGTGTTTGCAAGTTAAGGCCGAGCACCAAAAGCCGTATGGTAAGTTACAACCGTTAGAAATCCCGAAATGGAAATGGGAGCACATTACCATGGATTTCATCACAAAGTTACCTAAAACGGCGAGAACCCAGTTTGATTCGATTTGGGTTATAGTCGATCGACTGACGAAGAGTGCTTTGTTTCTTCCAATTAAGGAAGCGATATCGTCGGAGACTTTGGCTAAGTTGTTTATCAAGAAAGTTATCTCTCGACACGGAGTTCCTATATCTATTATTTCGGATCGAGATACCCGTTTTACATCTCGGTTTTGGGAGAAATTTCACGAAGATATGGGTACGCAATTAAAATTAAGCACGGCGTATCATCCTCAAACGGACGGTCAAACCGAACGTACGAATCAAACTTTGGAAGATATGTTACGAGCGTGCATTATTGATTTCGGTGGTAGTTGGGACGAGCACTTACCTTTGGTGGAATTCTCGTACAATAATAGTTATCATACTAGTATTGGGATGCCACCTTATGAGATGCTTTATGGGCGTAGGTGTCGAACCCCGATTTGTTGGGGTGAAGCGGGACAAAAGGAAATCGGGAGTACCGATTTGGTTTTAGAGACGAATAGTCAGATTGATGTGATTCGAAAGCATTTGAAAAAGGCTCAAGATAGGCAAAAATCGTATGCCGACAAACGTAGATGAACGATCGAATTTCAAGAAGGTGACATGGTGATGCTTAAGGTTTCGCCATGGAAAGGTATTATTCGATTTCGGAAACGAGGAAAGTTAGCTCCTCGGTTTATTGGGTTGTTTAAGGTTTTAGCTCGTGTTGGTGAAGTCGCGTATCGTTTGGAATTACCTGAAGAGCTTGCGGGGATCCATAATACATTTTATGTTTCTCATCTCCGTAAGTGTCTTGCGAATGATTCATCTTGGGTGCCATTAGACGAGATTGAGCTAAATAATAAGTTAGAGTATATCGAGGAACCGATTGCCATACTCGATGAGAAGGTCAAAAGGTTGAGACATAAAGAGGTTAGGACTTTTAAAGTTCAATGGCGTCGTAGTAA